>NC_141617.1:43492151-43789651 GCF_047967505.1 Dipteris shenzhenensis
TGTCATCTACGCATAGCTCTACCCCACAAATCCAAACTCGCAACCACCAAAGTGATGTTGGCTTGGTGCGATCACCGTGCTGGTTCTTAGAGGTGGTTGTAGCTACTCTTAATTAAACCAAAGAAAATGTGTTTATGTTAATTGGCTTGGTCACGTGAGACCAGTGTTGGAGTCCCACAATTGTTCATATATTTTGGATTCCGTTTAAAATAAGTGGTTAAAGTTAATTCTAAACGAAGGAAAATGTATTTCCTTGTGTAACCTCTGTGCTGGTTCCTCTTTGTAGTAGTTAATCCTAAACCAAGGAGAATATATTTCCTTGCTCGTTCGATTTTAGTGCAGTGGTTGCACAAAGTTAAACATTTTTCTTTGTCTAAAAGTTAATCCTAGACAAAGGAAATACATTTTTCTTCGTTTTAAAGTTAATCCTAAATGAAGGAAAATGTGTTTGATTGTGCAACCACCGTGCTCATTCTATTTTCATGTGGGTTGTAGTTAATGCTAAACCAAGGAAATACATTCTATTTTAGTGTGAGTTGTAGTTAATCCTAAACCAAGGAAAATGTATTTCCTTGTGACCAATGCATTGGTTCTTGAAACTATTTTAGTGTTGCCTGTAATTAATCCTTAAACCAATGAAAATGTGTTTTCTTGTGCACCAATTGCTTTGTGCAACGACTACATTTAGTAATGACCACTACTAGCAACAACTGCTACTAGTAATGCCTGCTACCAGCAATGATTGCAATAATAGCATTATGTATATTAAAGTTGAAACTTAAAAGAGATTACACCTAGCATCTAAAGATAATTTATATTAATTCATCAATTTTTGAGAGCCTCAGCGAGCAAAAATTGAACAAAAGAGATTACATCTACATCCAAAGATAGTTTATGAAAACTAACAACTCAGTAATTGCTCATGGAGCAAAAATTAAACAAAAGATATTACATTTATAAAAACTCATCAATTACTGAGAGCCTTAGAGCCCAAAATATTACATCTAGCGATAATAACCACTCATCCATTACTGAGTGGTTATCAACTTGGTTGTGAAAAAGTTGCAAAGAGGATATATTCTTACAACTTAGTATTGCCGATTGCTGATGGACCACTATACATTCTTGTATTCATAGAGGCCATAGCCCAGCTTGCCCCATATAAAATTTTGGGAAGCCGTTGGAGGAGACAATGGAGAGACCAAGGACCATGCACAAATGCAGGACTCAGGATTTGGCCACCCCAACAACACGAGAAAACTCTGCTTTGAGAAGCCTTAGCCCTTCATCAATGTCTCAGGAATCCATAGAGCACAGCCATAAAGTGGCCATTTGTGTGCATGGCGATATGGAGATGTGGGGGAATCAATGGAGATTATGAAGACATTCCACAAGAGCATGCATCTCAAATCTTGGTGAGTGTAACGCAATGACCTTGTATAAGAAAGAAGATCACATTGTGCCCAAGATGGGTAGTAATTTTGAATGCATTTCCTATAGTTCCTGGCATGGTGAAAAGAGTGGGTGAGCAGTGGAGTGGATGAGTAGGAGAGCAATGAGCGGGTGAGAGTAGGAGAAGGGAGCATAGAGCAAGGTAGTCGATCAGGGGCGGATGAGAGCTAGAGGAGGGAGCATAGAGCAAAGCAGTAGAGCAAGGGCGGATGAGAGCAAAGTAGCCAAATCATGTTCGAGGCCATGGTTAAATAGTAACAATGGCACTCTAATATTAATGTGAGAAACCTTAAATTAATAAAAATTCCACCCATCGCCAATGGATTGGAGGTCCAATGGTGCCATCCAATTAATCATGATTTTGCCCATCACTGTCTGGGTTGACCACCACCGTCAATTTCTATGTAGTGGACATCGAAGATACAGGCACGAGTTACCCAGCCATACTCGGGAGACCATGGTTGAGAAAGAGTGATGCAATCAACTATTGGAAGATAGGACACATGTCTTTTGGTGCTTCGAAGGAGAAGATCCCGGTGCAACTAGGTGCCATGAAACCAGAAGAAGAAGAGGAGCAAGACAATGAGACTCTCTCATCCTCGATGTCTGAATCAATGGAAAAATAAAATGGGGGGGAGGAGTTCTCAGAGGAGGAAGTTTACATGATGGGGGTGTCTCTGACCCCGCCACCTACAGAAAAGGTAACAGCTAGTCCTCAATAGCTTGAATATATGCTTTCCCCTGACCTCACTCCGAGTGATAAAGATGAGTTCCTAGAAATGTTCAAAGATTTCCCTGACCTCTTCACAACTATCTACCACCACCTTCGCCATGTGACTACCATAGAACACAAGATAGAGCTGAAGCCTGATGCTAAGCATGTGGCTCAGAAGTATCGGAGATTAGGGCCCCTATAGACCGATGCTTTGCGCTCAGAGTTACAAAAACTTGTAGAACCTGGGTTTATTATTTTGGTTCACAATACTGAATGGGTTTCACTAGTGGTAGTCACCCCAAAGAAAACCAACAAGTGGCGGGTCTGCATCAACTATAAGAAACTCAATGCAGCCACCAAGAGGGACCATCATCCTCTTCCCTTTCAAGACCTCATTCTTGAGAAGGTAAGTGGTCATGAGATGTATACTTTCTGTGATGGTTACTCCAGGTTTTATCAAATCAAAATTGCTGAGGAGGATGTGCTTAAAACCACATTTGCCACACCCTGGGAGACGTTTGCATTCAAAGTAATGCCATTTGGCCTCACCAATGCTCCTGCTACCTTTCAAAGATTTATGCAGATGGTTTTTGCTCCATATTTGGGGATTTTCTTGGAGGTATTTTTAGATTATTTTTGTATATTCTCGACACGTAAGGAGCACATCATGAAGGTTAGGTTGGCCTTCCAAAGGGTCAATGATGCGAATGGCAGACTCAACCCTAATAAATGCACCATTGGAGCCACTCAAGAGAGGTTACTGGGACATATTGTCTCATCTGAGGGCGTCAAGCCTTGACCCTGAGAAGGTAGAAGCTATCCTCAAGCTCTCCCCGCCAACAACCAAACATTAGGTACGCTCATTTGTCAATCTAGTAGGATACTATCACCGCTTCATTGATCAATTTGCTGCTTTGACGCGACCCATGACTATGCTATTAAAAGATGGAGTTAATTTCTCTTGGGACGAGGATTGTAATCATGGGTTTGTACAAATCAAGAGTGCTCTGGCTTCAAAACCCATTCTACGCAATCTTGATTGGTCAAAGACTTTCTATATCAATCTTGGGTTTGGTGAGCACACTCTGGCAGGTATTCTTCTCCAGCAAGGGGAGGATCGGTTCATGTATCCCGTTCGATTTGCTTCTCAACAATTGCTCGAAACTGAACGATGCTACTCTGAGGCCGACAAGCATGCTTTGTCTTTGGTGTTCTGCATTGAGAAATTTAGGCATTATGTGGCTGGAAAGTCCATCATAATCTACAGCAATGGTCTTGCAAAGCAGGTTCTTCAATCACCAAATCCCATGGGCCAATTGGCCAAATGGTTGGCAGTTTTACAAGAATATGATTTTTCTTTCAAAATTGTAAAAGGGGGTTGTTCCAACTTGAAGAATTCTTTGATTAATTTAGAGGAGTGCCTCGATGTAACCCTTGTAGTGACCATAGAATTTGGGGATCCATGGTATGGTGGTATCTATAGGTTTCTGACTGCTTTCTCCTTTCCTCCAAAAAGTACTAGCTATGAGAGAAGGAAAATCCATAGAGATAGTAGGCGCTACACTCTCTTTGATGGGGTGTTATACCGTCAAGGCCTAGATAGGGTACTAAGATGGGCCATTGATGCAAATGAAGTACCTAAGGTATTGAAGCATTATCATGATGGATTTTGTGGAGGCCACTATGCCGGTGACTATACAGCTAAGAAGATTTTACATGTTGGGTACTATTGGCCGACCTTGTTCAAGGATGTCACTATGTATTGCAAAACTTGTGAACCATGCCAATTCTTTGGTAGGAAGGATTTGCGTCGTGGGCAACATCACCCAGTGATGTCCATCCATCCGTTTTAGAAGTGGGGAATAGATTTTGTTGGGCCCCTACCCATGACTGCCCGCAAAAACAAGTATCTTTTGGTAACCACTCAGTATGTCACTAAGTGAGCTGAAGCTATCGCCCTCCCCGCTGCAAATGGTAAGGCAGTTTCAAATTTCATATTTGAACATATCTGCACAAGGTTTGGGACACCCATGGAAATAGTATCTAACCATGGGAGTCCATTCTTAAATGAAGTAGTGGAATTGCTCATGGATCGCATGGGTATTGATCACAGCACTTCTACCATCTATCATCCAGCATCCATGGGACAAACGGAGTAGACCAATGGCCTCCTTTGTAAATCCATGGGAAAAATAGCCATAAGGAATAGGAGCCAGTGGGATCAGAAGGTCACTGAAGCTATGTGGGCTTACAACATCACTCATAAAATGTCTACATGTCACACTCCTTTTGAGTTGGTGTACGGTACTGAGGCACTTTTACTACTAGAGATAGAGATTCCGGCCTTGGATGTTGTGCTATGCTTTGATAACAGATTGGACCACCAAATGGATAAGAAGTTCCTGCCACTGTGGACTCATCCATACAAAGTCATCAAGGAACGTAGCAATGGGTCTGCACAAGTTCAGGAGCTGCATGAGCCATATGGCAAGAAGGTCATCAACAAGCGTTGTCTCAAGCCCTTCTTTGTGCATGATGGTCCCATGCATGGAAATGCTGTGCATTCCCTGCCTGGTGGGGGGAACTGTTATGGATAAAGTTGACCAACGTAAAAGGCATAAATATGTGTGTGTGCTTGTATGTGTGGCAATAGTATAATAAATATGGTGTGCATAAGGCCCAGGGATGAGGTGGCAGGGCATGACCATGTGCCACCCTTCCATGTAAGAGGACCCATAAGGTGTGTTGTTCATAATCTATGGTAGTAATAATATAAAATGATAAGGTGGCATGGGTCCTCCATGCACCACCCCTCCACCTAGGCAGTCCCATGCCTGCATTTAGTGAGATGTGGCCCAAGGACCATGGGAGAAGTAATATAAAATAGGTGGAGATGGATATTATATTTGATTACTCCCTCCATGTAGGATAGGCCCATGTGGGGGGGGTGTAGAAAGTCCAAGAATGCAAGTTAAATAATGGGAAAGTAGGATGAGGTGGTAAGATTCCTTGTGCTAACCCTCCACTTGTCCTCCTAGATGTTTAAACGTATTATAAAATTGGGAAGAAACCAAGGGAGTATCTTAGACTTGGAATATGGAGGTTGATGTATGTGGAAAAATGAGGCAAAGGGTTGTCACACACAATTGAGAGTGCATAACCGCCTAGCCCACATGGGACACTCTTCCACATACACCATGCATGTGGGAGGATGCATTTATTGGGAGAGACCCCCTCTCTTGGCTATAAAACGAGGGGGGTATTCCTTGATGGAACACGCTCATTCTTGTAAAGCCACCTAGCTAGTACTTTGATTTCTTCCCCCCATCCTTCCTTTCAAATAAAGCATGACCCTCCTGCCTTGATGTCTCCATCTCTACATTCCTCGTTCCATTATGTACATGCTCCTCTTTCCTCTCTCCCTCTCCCCTTGTGCCATAGTCTCCCTCTTCATTCCCACCCCTCTTAATCCCTTTTCCCCACCCATGTTAATGCTTCTCCCCTCATGTTCCCTTTTCCTATATGGCCCTCGAGCATCACCATGCCTAGCATCTAGCCTCTTGTCTCGAATTCTTTTCTAGTTAATAGCACCCCAGCATGTTACTGCTCATACCAAAGACCTAGACAACCATTAAGATTCTGAAGTTGAAATCACATATTAAAAATAAGGGGGGTTTTAATCGACCCCTTACAAGTAAACACTTTAACATCAAGGGTGGTATTCCTCACCCTTTAGCAAGCTAGGATTAATAAGATGAAATATTGTGCATTATTTATATACTTTGCCTGTAAAGTAAAGTGTTAAAGTAAACGAACTATTAAAAAATAAAATCAAAAAAGAGTGCTTATAAGATTTTATGAACAAAAATTTAAATAAACTTTTAGTAAAAGACAAAAAAATATACCCATGGCTAATCTAGTAAAAAGTAGTAAAAAAGAGTACCATGATTAAACTTATCTGTAAGAAATTTTCAAGAAGTTCAAGAAAATACTCCTAGAAAAATTACACACGAGTAGGAAATGGCCAATTAAATATACATTATTAAAGAGTAATCATTCTAAAAAAAGGTTTAAAGCTTTTTAGATGGGATTTGCAATCAAAATGAGAGAGCAAAACACTCTATAACTAACAATGTACCATGCTGAATCATTAATAAGTAGATATCAAATAAAAGGTTAAGTTGATAAATGTATAAATTACTTTGTAAAATTAGTTAATTAAATATTAGAGGATTGAGAAGGAAGTAAGGACGAATAAATCTATCTATATATATATATGCATTAAGAAAAGATGATTATTAGGAAAAATGCAAAAGCAAGGATGACACCCGTGTGCAGAGATCTCCAAGTGACAAGCGGCTTAAATTGAGAGTCAGTTCAAACTTGGTTGCAAAGAAAAGAGCCAAGCACCAAGTACTTAGTGAAAGTAGAAGAGCCATGACCCCAAAGAGTCATAGCGAAAAGAGCCATCAGCTTACAAGCGAAGCATACAAAATATCTTACGATAAGTTAGGTAGAGATGCACTCAAAGGTCAAGGAACAAAGGAAACCCCTGCCATGAGAAAAGGGAAGAAGAACCCCACCATGAGAAAAGCTGATACTGAGACTACAGCATAAGGCACACTTCATGAGAAAAGGGAAGAAGAACCCCGCCATGCTGATACGGAGACTACAACGCAAGGCACACTACATGCGAAATCCAAGCGAGTAAGCCCATGCATCAGCTCGCTAGAGAATCATATAAACACTACGAGCAATAAGGTTGACTCTCAATTTAATGAGTCACGTCAATTTTGAGAACATGAGGAGCAAGATAAAGAACTACAAAGCAACTCAAGCGTCGTAGCAGTGTAGCGACACCACAGTGCCAAGAATTCTAGCAAGCACAGTGCCAACTGTTTGTGCAGAAAGGTGTCGGAGGCAAGAAGCTACGTATTTGAAGATGTGGAAAAGGAAGAAGAGTGGCTAACATGACTAGCAAGTGCTCAGGAAGGCATCACAAACATTCACGTAAGGAGAGAAGTACCGCATCAAGCTTAACCAATAAGGGCAGCTTGTGGACCAGTAGAAACTTGAGTGGAGGAAGAGCACACAAGCCAAGAGCAAGGGAGAGGAGGCTCTACGCAAAGGAAAAATGTACCACACACTTAATAAGTGAAACTTTTATACAATAAATTAATTTGCAAGAATTAATTTATTATTAGGGGTTGATTTTTTAAAACTCAAATGAATGATTTGAATGAATAAAGCTCCATGGGGGTACATGGAGGGGGGGAAATGAATTAGGAAATAAGGAAGCCTTCTAATACATTTTAAAAAAGAAGGAAGAAGGAAGAGCATAAGGAACTAAGTAAAGTTTATATATATATATATATATCAAGAGCTCTTTTAAAAAGCCACTAAATTAAGAAGGAAAATATTAGAGTTAAAATGTGAAACTCATAAACTTATAATTATAATCATATAAATATAAACATAATTTTAATAAAACTAGAAAGCCTTTTAATAAAAATAAAATTTGCCTAAGAAAAACCTTTAAAGCAAACAAATTAGACAAACAAATAAATAGAAGGAAAGATATATAGAAAGGGAAACCACTAGAACAAAAACAGTTATATACATATGCCTTCACACAAACTTAAAGTGTATTAAACAAGATAATAATCAAAGTTAGGGTTTCATTGAATGGTTGACAAGTGACCAAGCATTGTCCCATGCTTATTATTACAGTCCCTAAAAACAAATATATATACAATTGTCCAAAAAAAAATGGAGAAGAGCTTATAACTGCACATTTACCATTATCTCAAATGTGTCGGCATTTCTAGGGAGGCAAGGTCTAGTGCTAATAATTTCTCCAATTTTCTCAAATTCTTTTTGGGCATTCTCCATCTTTTGGTTGATGAGGGATATTCTAATAGGGACCAGGATAGCTAACATTCTAGTGGTCCTTTTATAAGTAGGGTTGTTCAATTCCAACTTTGTCTTTCAATCATCATATAGGTCAAGGTTACAAGAATAAGAAAATAAAGAAATAAACTCATTGAAATACATGCCACATTCATTATTTTTCTTAGTTAGTAGGAATGATTTTCTCAGTGTTTTCTGAAACCACAATAGCCAAGAGTTTGAATAATTTTAATAAAATTATGGAGTGCCTCAATAGTCCGTGATGTGGGATGGCTTCATAGCAAGAAGTAACATCAAATTTATGAATAGAGTAAATATGTTTAGGCAAATTCATAAGGAAATCGTATTGATTTTAAATGATCCAATATGCATTAGTCCTCACTCTTGAAAAAGTATATAAGTCTTTATGGAACCTATCTATATATTCTTGAATACCAATGTCCAAGGCCTTTAGTAGTGTAGTGATAAGATCAGTGATGTTAGAGAATATACAATTATGAGTGTTAGTTAGCCATCTAAAGGAATTTTTATGTATTTTGTAAGTGCCCATAATGTATGGGATAAAGAGATTAGTGAGAAGGTTAATTTCAAGTGAAAGTGAAAAAGAGGTAACTAGATTCACAACTTAATCTTCATTCATAGAGGAAAGAGAAAACTCAGGGGAATTAAGTCGTTGTAGGGCAGCATTCCTAATGAGGGATTTACATATGAAAGTAGGGGTCTGAGCTGATTTCTCAAGACCACAAATGAAAAGGTGGTTCATGAGATAGCTAAATTTGTCCATAATATTAGGGTCTTGAAACCATGGTGTCTGATTATATCTATGAAGAGGGAAGAGATCATTAAAGTCTCTTAAGACAATTTTCCTAATAAAACTAAAGTGGTCAGAGATCTCATTAATGAACATCCATTTACAAAGTTTTGACCATGCCGTACTTAATTCCTTAATGACTATATAAGGGTTAATGGGAACATGAGGAATATGGTTCAGTCCTTTTCTAATAAATTCTTGAAGACAAGGATGTCTACATAAGGTAGGGTCAATAGATAAAATGTGGGTTCCAAGATTATCAAAATCTTTGGTACAAGGTTTAAATCTTTTTTATGTAAATACAAGAAAGGGAGCTAGAATCATAATTAGAAAAAGTGTCAAAAGGTTTATAAAGTAAATAAGCCAAGTTTTTAGAGTATTTCTAGCTAAAGCCAATATTGAATGCAGAAAAAGTCTTGTTAATGCAAAATCTCTCAAAGACTTCTAAAAATATTTTCTTTGGAAGAATGAAATCAAATAATTTATTTACAAAAAGAAGATGGATAAATCTTTTGTTTCTATCTTTCTTTTTCTTGAGGTTTAGTAAACCATTAGGTCTTTTAGTAAGAACTCTTACGTGATCATTGTTGGGATTGAATTCAAGTGCTCTGGTTGTATCATTGAATTCTTTCGATCCTCAAAACATCCTTGGTTTTTTTGAAGTAGATCCCATAGAGCTAGGGGTAATGGAGAGTCTTTTAGCTCCTTTTCCATTGGTTGGTTTGAGAATTTCTTCAATTGTGTTGGAAACTAGTGTATTAAGCAAGTGAGGAAGCAAGGGGGAGTTGGGAGTGTACAGAGCAAGATTACGGGTTGCCTTTAACATGTACTCTTGGAACAGAACTAAACCAAGAGTGATGTTTGAATTTTGGATGGGAAAGAAGCCACCCAACCAATAAATGCATACGCTAGAGCTGGTCCAGAGGAGAACGAAAAAAAGTGGGAGAGGTTTTGAAACACATACCAGAGGAGGTGATCAAACCAAATGAGGCCGAGCATGATGAATTAGGGTTAGTTTTTTTGCATTGACATTTGAGAAAGGGCCAAAACGTGTTCCAGCAATTTTTGAGAAACTTTTTGGGTTCTCGGCTTTTATCCTGATTGATTGTCCTTTAGATCTAGCAATAAGGGCAAAACTAGAACATTTTGAAGAATCTATATCAGACAGTTTAATTTGGTTAAGCTCAAAGTAAAAGTCATTGGATAGTAGATGTTTAGCTTGGATAGTTCTTGATTTACAGTAATCAATAAACTTGAAAGGAAAACTACAAATCAAAGCAAGGGAGGTAATAGAAAAAGGGGCTCTATGATTTATGACCTCGAAATCCCACAATTTGTGGTCTAGCCGAATAGAGTCCAACTCAAGTTGCCATAGGGGGACGAGAGGAATGGCACCTAAAAGGGCTTGGGAGATACCTTTTTGGGAGGAAGCAGAGAGTGGATGGGAAGTCAAGGATGAAAGGGCTTCTTTTTCCTCATTATCTAGTAGATCAAAGTCAACAAGGGGGTTAACAATGTCAGGAGCATTTTTTGTTTCTAAAGGGATAGGAGGAATGTTGTTTAATTGAAAGAGTTTGTTGACAACATAAGGGAGGGTTGAGAACTAGAAATTAAGGTCACAAGCATCTTGGGAATCTATAATAGGAAGAGAAGAGAGTACTTTATTGAATGCCTCCAAAAAATCCAACTGGTCCCTTTTAGAGGCAACCAACAATGCAATCCAGTCATTAACAGATGCAATAGAGAAGGCAAAGGGGGTTTTTTCAAGAGAGGCTCTTTTTTCAAAATCTAAGAGCTTTTTGTCGAAATCGGGTCCTTTAAAACAAGACAGGATGCATTTAGTGCTGATAGGGGGAATGGGTAGATTCACATTAGTTGTAGCATATCCCAGCTTAACAAGAGAAGGGATCCAATGAATCTACATAGAGGGAAAATGTTAGCATAGCAAGTGTAAAGCAAGGGGAAATTTTTTTTATTTTTTAGAAAAATAAAAAGAAGGGGGGGAGGTTAGGAGGCTACTTGGGAAAATTATGTATGTGTAGACAATTCAATATCCCATCATACATATGAACCATACATTTAATTCAAAGTACTATAATTAAAAACAAAAAAAGTGAGAAGGAAAAAGTGATACATTTCAAATCAATATTTGATTAAATGAGGAAAGATACATATAATAATCAAGGTGATAGCAAAGGGATAACAATAGTGTAGCTAGGGTAGTTTTATCCTTGATGCTATGACATGAAGTTGGGGGTAATAAACTTCACGCACCTCTTCACTTCCTGCAGCATTCGAACTGACTACCAAATATACTTATCATTAAGAATGAAACATTAGAAAGAAGCTTTTATGCCAAGATACCACACCATACTTTCCTCCCTTAGATGAGAATGAAGATGGTAACATCCCAAGTGATGTTGTAGTCAAGCATAGGGAGAAGGAAAGGATCAGCAGAGGCCATAATCTCAGCGAGCCAGTCTGCACCAAAGAGAAGAGCGATACGTTGTTGAAAGAAGATCTTGCGGCTCAACATGACATGAACTGATATATATCGAGGAGTTTGAAGGGGCTGATTAGGTCGGATGGGTAGATTCCGAGGAAACATTGCACCTCCTTCATAGACACCTTTATACTTAGCTCAAAACACTCTACAAACTATCATTAGACACAGAGGCCTATAACTTTCAATAGAGACATGATATCAAAGATTCAAGTACATAAAGAGATGCACCTTGAGATGGGCTTCGCGCTGATATAAGTTTCATTGAAAATAGACAGACGGTTGAAGAGATATGGACAGTTTACTGGAAGGGGGTAAAAACTATCATGAAAACAAACTGTCAAACACAGAGGCTCATAACTTTTTGCAGCAATATCTGATTCAAGATCTGATTATATAGGAAATGCGCCTTGAAGAGAGCTTCGCGCTGATATAAATTTCATTACAATCGGACTACCGAGCAGAAAGTTATGAGCAAAACACTAACAGGGGGTCAAATTGTCATGAAAACTACCCTCCACCCAGGCTAATTTCGCCTGAGCAGGATGCTCCCTCAAGACTCCGGGGAAGAAGTTTGCATAGTGGCTTGGGAAACAAATGGACCATATGTGCACAGTGAGCAGCCGAATAGAAAGAACTTTTAAGGCTTTGAAAGAAAGAAAAGGGAAGAGACACTCAAGAGAGAGAGAGAACCTAAAGTGACCTTCATTACAAATAGAGTGAGAATCCACCTCAACACTACAAACACAAGGGAGAAGAAGAGGTTTCATACATACAAGAGGGAGCGGAAGCTCCAAGACTACTCATTCCAGCTTGCGGAATGCTTGACCCACATCTACGAACTGTTCGGCTCCTATAGGCTCTCTCACCTCTGTGACATAGCTTTGCCTAGCTTTGCATCCTATTAATATAAGCTGTCGTGATGTGGTAGTCCGTCCCTCCATGTACACTAAGCTTCTCCACTATACGGTGTTACGCACAGTACTCTCCTTACCTTACATATCCTACTTGCGATCTACACGATCGGCCTTTATGGCAACACCTTTTCCCTCGCCTTTATCGTTTGCGCCTTGGTTCTTACCAAGTGTTGTATTTGGTTGCTAGTAGCATAGATGTGGCGGTATACATCTCGTTGCTTTGTTTAGGAAGCTATATGTTTGTGGTAGGTGTACTATAGAATGGTACGTGCTTGTATGGTGTTGTGTGTCTGTTTGATTTACTGATTGATTGTTTGTGTGGTGTCCACATGGTGTTTGTGTGGTATGCCATTGTTCGTGTGCTAGTTGTTTGGTGCTGTCTAAGCATATTATTGGCGTAGGCTGATGTCCTTTGCTCCTGGCTCCATGTGCTTGCACAGCTGCTCGTGGACTATGTCCTTACATGCTTGTATACTATCCATACACTCATTATACTCAATTACTTGCTTACTACACCCACTAACCTGATGCTAACCTTTTTTCTTTAATGCTAACCTTACATTAGTTACTAACTATATGCTTTATGGAGCCCATTTATCTCTATCTATGTTAAGCCCCTTACATCTTTTGGATCTTTATATATATAAAGGCTAGCATGCTTCTTAGTCCTTCAATACTTTAATGTAGGAGATCTTATTTATTCTAATAAAAAAAGTAGTCTTATAACCTTTGTGCCTATAGTTGATATAGATTATTTTCTTATTCTTGTAACCTTGATGTATATGATGATTGAGAGACAAAGTTGGAACCGAACAACCTACATATAAAAGGACCATTAGAATATCAGCTATCCTGGACCCTGCCAGAATATCCCTCATCAACCAAAAGATGGAGAATGCTCGAAAAGAATTTGAAAAAATTGGAGAAATGATTAGGACTAGACCTTACCTCCTTAGAAATGCCGACACATTTGAAATAATGGTAGATGTGTAGTTATAAGATCTTCTCCATTCTTTTTTTGGACAATTGTATATATATTTGTTTATATATTTGTTTTTAGGGACTGCAATAACAAGCATGGGGCAATGCTTGGTCACTTGTAAACCATTCAATGAAATTCTAACTTTGATTATTATCTTGATTGATACACACACACATACACAATTCTCTTGTTTGATTATTATTAACATCTTATGTTACTTCATTTTAATGTTAATTATTTTTGCCCTTGGACTAGTTATCTACTACTTTTCAAAATTTTATTGTGCCTCCTTAATGGAAGGCTCATAAATTAATTTCTCTAACTTTTTTCTAACTCGCCTTCTCTATGGAAGGCCTAGTAATTGCATTATTTCTCTTAATCTGTAATGCCTCCTTTATGGTAGGCTAGGAAATTATTTCACTAACCTATATTTTACAGTGCCTCCTATATGGTAGGCTTAAAAAGTTTTTACTTTTATCATCCCTCCTTTATGGAAGGCTAGAAAATTAATGTATTTCGTTAAATAAATTGACCTCTATCTTTTTGCACCTTATATGTTCTAACCCGTTCCTTTAAACCTTTTAAAAAATTTGTTCCTTATGTATGACATTTATTAGCCTAGGTACTTGTTGTTTTGATAATATTATTTGTGACAGCAATAACAAGCGAGGGAAGGATGCTTGGATGCTTGGCACCCATTCAATAATCAGTATGGTTGGTTGAGAAGTATAGTTCTTTCCTCCTCGAATAATTGGCATTGTGACGCCAAAAATTGATATTTTTAACTTGGCATTGATATTGTTTTTCTCTATGTTTGATAAGAGTTTGAGTATCAAGTGATAGCCTAGCGGCTCTCACGTATTTCTATTTTCTATGATATTGTATGGGATTGAGAGGATGAGTGGAATGGCTCATTGTAAATACCAGAGGTATGAATTATAAATACCTTGGTATGGGGTGAGAGTTATTTGTGTATGGGATATTATGAGTTTTTTAGAAAATAGGAAGAGTGAGTCATATAAAGAGGTGGGCTCATGTCCATGTGTTCCAATAATATAAGAGAGGTCACATGCCAAGCGTGTGGAAGGCATGTGGAGGAGTGTGAAGTCAAGAGGAATCCTTCTAGAACTCCTATGTGGAATAAGGAGGATGTGGACATGTGGAAAAGAGAGGGTCCCTATGGGCTCCATGTGAGGAGACTCTTGACTTTCTCAATATTTTAAGAGTCTTGAGCATCTTTTGATGGGACACATGGCAAGAGTAGCCAAAAAGGACATGGATGGTGACATACGTGCTTATGTGATTGATGGGGAAAGGAATCTACAGGCAGCAATTGTAAATGGGTGAACGAGGGTAACAAAATCTCTATAAAAGGAGCCCTCCTCTCCCTTGTTCATCAGAATCTCTTCCACCATTGGGCCTTATGTTGCTGTAGTTCTAGTCTCCCCAAGCCTCTTCCATGAGCCTTCTCTTCCTCTTGTAGATATTCTCTTATGTAGACTCTTGAGTCCTTCTCTCTCTAGTTTATTCGCCAAAAGCTTGGACCATATGGAGAAGATCCTAAAATGACTACATAGAGTGACTACAGGCATGGACCAATGAGAATAACGTAGGAGTTGACCGAAAAAATAGCAAGAGTAGTGAAAGAGTAAGGGAGTAGGAGAGTAGGGAGGGAGCAGTAGTGCAGTGGCTAGCATAGGCAAGTAGTCTGACCTAGGGAGTTGCCATGAGGAGAGCGAGACAGCAACAAGGGGTTGCAGGTAGAATAGATGGCCGTATAGAGAGTTTAAGGCTAGAGTAGAGGAGGTTGTGTAGGGATATACAATGACGATAGTTAAATAGGGAGAGGATAGCATCATTATTAAATGCACCTCAAAGGTAGGTGTGATTCTATTATAAACAACCTATTAACTAAAAGCTTATCCACACGATGGAGCCAAATAGCAATAGGTTAAAAGGTCATGTACAAATTATTTCAACTTCGAGAGATTACAAAGTACTATTAAAGCAATTTCACAAAGTCATTGTACAAGTGTGTACTCCATCGATGATAGCACAAAGATCCTTATCAAAACACTGTCCTCTAGGTAAGACGACGCATCCACCCAACACAATATATCGCTAAAAAAAGGGGGGGTTCATTGTGTGTATGTTGAAAGAAAGTGCTATAAGTAAATAAGCAATTGTGTGTGTGTGTGTGTGTGTGTGTGTGAGTGTGGCAGAGACCTGCAACCTGTTCGCCCTGCCTGCCCTGCCCGCCGGCCTACTCCTCCCAGCATGCCCTGCTTGCTTTCTCTGCTATCAGCCTGCACCTCATTTGCTTTCTGCGCTCGCCTTTTCCTTAGTCTCTTCAGCCACCTCTCCTGTCGCCTCTATTCAGCCCGTCTTTGTTGCTTCCGATTGTGTTTACCCCACTTTTTTCCAGTCTTTCCTACCTTTTACCTTTTCCTCTGTATATCTGTTGGTTTCTCCTCCCCTTTCAGTTCTCTGCATTTCCAGCTTTTCTCCATGTTTGATAGCCCTATCCTCAAGGCTTACACTCATCGTGATTGTGCTCCGGACCAGAAGCGCATCAATATGGATTCAACCCACCTGGCTGATTGTTCTATGGAGGATGCTCACTATGTTTTTGATATGTTACTTGGCATCCAGGGGCTTCTATGAAGTTCACTTGTCCGAAGCTAATTATAAGCAGAAGATTTTGGAGATGTCTCCATTGCATTTTGGCAGGCAAATGGTGCATTCAATGCCTTGGTCTCCAAATAAAGACTATCAGAGTCTTATCCAGCATCGTTGCCCTGTATGGGTTAAAGTGGTGAACTTCCCAGATTATATGCGAGCTGAATTGCCTGGCCTGGCCAGCACTTTGGGACAAGTCATTTGCCCACCCCGTCCTACAGGCAATAAGAATCGCTTTTGCATCCTTTGGGATACAAATTTGCCCACTCCGCTTTCTATTGTAGTAGAAGTGGAGGGCCTCAATTTGGGCCAAAAGTTTTTTGCTTTGAAATGGGGCACTTTTGTTGGGGCATGTTTCAATTGCCACAAGTTTGGCCATTTACAATCAGAATGCCCTTCCCTTCTACATCCACCTCCTCCTGCTGCCATTCCTCAGGATGCTCGTACTGTTGCTCCCCCTCGTGCTACCCCTCCTCCAGCTGACACAGTCAAACCTACCCAGCATCCAGCATCATACAGGAAGCCAGGCAACCACAGGGCCAAAAGGCAAAGACAAAGGTAAGGCTAAGTAGGTTGACATTGCAAAGTCTGATGGCTGGAAAGTGCCAAGGAAAACTATCTCTCTACAACCAAGGCCCTTACAGTCTCGAAATTGGGATGCCTCCACACCTTCCCCTGGGCAAGCTCCTTCTTCTTCCACTTTCGGTCATTCTCTTGGCAATTGGGTCTCCGTTGTTAAGACGGGCATCCCCATCTACTATGATACTGTCTCCCCCCAAGTGTTTACTACCATGGGTCAGCTTGACCCAGATACGAGGGTGGATGTCTGACACTCCTTGTTTCATGGAGTACATATCATACACTGTATATATTCTTTATGAGTACTTCCCTTCGGTGTTTTACATACAATGTACAGGGTCTTTGTAATGCTAATAAATGGAGGTTGTTTTGGCATTATGTACATACTTCCCATCCAGACATTGTGTTCCTCCAAGAGCACAATCAGCACCGGTTTGTTGGACGGAGGGATTACTTTGCAGGCTATGATATTTTCTATGCGGGTAACATGCAGTCTTCGGGCCCATGTGCCATTGTCCGCCATGAATTGTAGCCGTTTCTGAAATTTAATGATCCCCATGGGAACTGGTTAGTCATTCAATGTTCGGTGGGACAAGATGCCTATGATATTGCATCTGTTTATGCTCCTCAGGTTTCTGCCTCCCGGGCCCGTATTTGGGAACAATTACAGCATTTTGACTGGAATCCGCATGCTTTTTTTTGTGGAGACTTTAATAACTCTCCATCCCCTTCGGATAGCTCCACTCATCATTCACATATGCTTGCTTCTGAGCATAGATAGTGGCACTCCTTTATGGATTCTATTAATGCTCAGGACGTATGGCTTTCACTACATCCCCTCCATTCGGGCTATACTTTTCACCATAATGCCTTCACTGATTATTGGGCTCGCTTGGATCGATGGTATATGTTTCATGCTCAGCAGTATGCTGATTTTACATGCCATATGTGGATTGATCACTCTCTGCTTTTGTCTGATCATTCCCCCTTGTGGCTCACCCTTTCCTGTGGCCAGCCAATTGATGACATGCCTCCCGCTAATCGGAGGCCTTTGCTTATCAATAATGCATATTTAAAGCATGCTGAATTTCAGAATATGATACGGGCTGCGCTGGCTCCATTTCATGGGCATGCAGAGGTGGACATTGATTTTGCCTGGCATGCACTAGTGACTCGCCTTCAAGGGGTGATAGAGGATTATGGTCGAGGTTATATGGCTGTTCTTAGATGCCAGGTGGCTTGGGCAAAGCAGTGTATCAACTCTCTTGCTAATTTTAGTCAGGATAATGTGTTATCTTATTCTCAGGAATAGGATCTATGCCATGCCAAACATATACTTGCTCTCAATGACAGCAGGCAATTACATAAGTGGCAAACTAGAGCCAAGATCAAACCCTTATTGGACAAGGGCTGTTCTTCTAAACTATTTTACAAGAATTTGCATGCTTCCAGGAAAAATCAGTCTATCCATCGTCTTAAAACCCCCAATGGTGTGTGGACCCAGACCTCCTCTCAGTTGCAGGATATTTGTGTTCACCATTTCCAGCAGCTCTTCAGATCCCCACCTCCTCCTTCCCAGAATATCATGCAGGCTCACAAGTGTTTTTTGGATATGGTTCGCCCTATTGTCTCACCGCAGCAGGCCTTATCCTTGGATGCTCCTTTTCTGTAGGATGATCTTACTGATGCGCTTCATAAGCTAGGTAAATCTCGTGCACCTGGTTGGGATGGACTCACTGCTGAGTTTTTTCATACCTTTTGGGATGAGCTTAAGGATACCCTTCTACAAATTATCAATGTGGCTTGGGAACATCAATCTCTCCCTACTTCTTGGAAGCATGGTCTTGTTAAGCTGATACCAAAGAAGCCTTTATGTGAATATTTGACAGACTGGAGACCAATTACCCTTATGCCTGTCATCTACAAGCTTATTTCCAAGATGCTAGTCCATAGACTTAAAACGGTTTTGGATGCTGGATTACATCCCAGACAATATGGTTTCATTCCACGCAGGCAGATTATGAACAATATAGCCAATGCCATGCTTGGTATTGAGTATGCAAAATACTCCAAGCAGGATGTATTGATTATGCAGGTGGATGTAGCCAAGGCCTTCGATACTGTCCAATGGAATTATATTTCACAAACTCTGAGCCACCTTGGGTTTGGCCCCAAAATTGTTGTTCATGTTATTTATTGGCTCTATGCGGATGCAACAGCCCAATGTCTTTTGGGCAAACACCTTTCTTCTATTTGGCATTTGGGAAGATCGGTCCGCCAGGGTTGTCCTCTCAGTGCACTTCTTTATGCGGTGGCTACGCATCCATTGCTTCTTCGTTTGGATCACCTTTTGGAAGCTGATTCCTTACATGGTTTGCACATTCCGGGCAGCAAGCCCTTTCTTGCCCAAGCCTATGCTGATGATTCTTTCTTTATGCTCCAAAATACTCGTTCTGATGTTCAAATACTAATGGACACATTGGCTGATTTTGGCTTGGCAGCGGGGCTGTTTATTAATTTCAGAAAGTCTAAATTGCTTCCCCTCACTGCTTCCGATTGGCATGCATTGTTTTGGCCAGGAGAGATTTTAGATTCACATGCTCTCATTCGCCACCTTGGTTATCCTATTGGCTGGTTTCTATCTCCCAAGCAGCATATGCAATGGTTATTCTCTCGTATGCAAAGGAAGCTACATTATTGGAAGTTGCCTACTTGGCCTCTACATGTCCGTCTGCGCATTGTCCAATCTATCTTGATGTCATATGTGCAGTTTTATTTGCCACTTCTTCCATGGTCCAAGAAAGATACTTCCACATTCATGTCCTATGCCATGGAGATAATTTGGAAAACAAAGAACCATTGTAAAGCCCTGCGCTTACTCAAAATGCACTTGGTTTGTTCGCCCAAGTCGCATGGGGGGCTTAACATTTCGAATATTCATCTGCATCTCTTAGCGCGAAAGGCTACCCTCCTCTCCACTTTCTTTATGCAGGATGAACCTTGGGCTATTATGCTCGCTACCATGTGTACTACTATGCGATCGCATGTTTACGGACATTGGATTACAGATCATTGGGAAGCAGTTTTAGGCCACTTCTCTGGTAGCATTCCAGGTGCTCCATGTGCTACGGTGCTCATTCGCAATTGGAAAACTGTACTTTCCACTGCTTCTTAGACAGGTCAACCTTCTGCACAGGGGAATTCCTTTCGCCTTGAAAGTCTACATTGGAGTGCAGTTTTTTCTCCTCCCTTAGCCTTGCGGTATCCCATCAAGGCTTATAATCTAATGAAGACAGGTATTCGTTTTGTGGGAGATGTGGTCGACCAGCAGGGTTATTTCCTTTCCTTTCCTGTCGCTTGCCAAACTTATGCTCTCCGTTTACATCATCACGCTCTCTGGCATGCTATTGGTCTCATGCTTGCCCCTTTTTTGCCGGCCCCTCCTTTGCAGCCTCTTCATCGGGGCTACAGGATTGGTGTCTCCTTCCGTGCTCCCCTTCTGGAGCTCCTATCTCTCTACAGGACCTTACTTCTCACAGGGTCTATCATGGGCTCTGTTCGGTGCCATGGATTCATGATCATGGTAATCGACTCTGGCATCTTTCAAAGCCTTTGATTTGTTGGCAACGAACTCTCAAATCTCTTTGGAAAAGTTCTTTGCCGCTCAAACAACGCCTTTTCCTCTGGCGTTGTTTGGTTGGAGCTCTACCGGTGGGCACTACTTTGGCTCGTCGCGGCATTGCTTCTTCTCGAAGTCAGCGCTGTGCTTCTTCATTGGAGACCATCCCACATTTATTATGGTCATGCTCCACCTCCAGGGATCTTATTCATCGGATTTCGCACTGTCTTCGGCTCCGATTTCCTTCGGTGGTTTTTGGCCGCTTCTATTGGATCTTTGGTTGCACCCCTCCCCGACTTCGCTCGTTTGCCTTGTTCCTCGCCTGGGTCCGTTTCTGGTCATTATGGAGCATTTGGTTGCAGAGGACTCATCTATCATTTGGCTCTGGTTCCTTTGATCCATTCTATTTCTTTCGAGGATCCCTTCGTCAATCACTCTATGATTGTATTCAATAGGGAGATCTGGATACTTTGGTCTTGGATGTTTTTTTCCACTGCTTTTGACTTTCAAAGGTTGACTGCATCACGGAGTTCACCTTCTGTATTACATAGTCTTTGATAATTTAAGCTGTGGTTTTACAAAAAAAAAAAGTGTGTGTGTGTATTTGGCCGATCCTCTGACAAAAATGATCCTGTTTCTCCATACTTTTTTGAAATTTGTGACATCATAAAATAGCCACAATGTCAATGTATGACACCTTAGAATTATTAAATTAAATTTATAATAGCCAATGTCAATGTATGACACCTTAGAAGTATAAATATATTATTATGTCAAGTTATTATCAACTTATTATGTTAAAAACATATTAAAATATTGTTATGATCTTAAAAACATCTTTCAAAATAGTATCTTAAAAACATAATAAATCTCTCTCTCTCTCTCTCTCTCTCTCTCTCTCTCTCTCTCTCTCTCTCTCTCTCCCCTCCATATTCACTACATTCTCTCAATTAAAGGACATCTTAAAAATAGTGTTAAAAACATTATTACTCTATAATCTTGTGGCATCATATAATAGCCAATGTTAATGTACGACACCTTATAAGCTCATATTTGATGGTGTAGAAGTTGTGCGGGGTATAATGATTGGACACCCAAAGAAAAAATACACACTTGCTCTTGCTAACCGAATCAACATTTCCATAGACATTTGTTCCATTACTTCCAAATGGTAGGAAACGCACTTACCACACGTGGACAAAGGAACATGAGCAAAACCTACTTAACATGATCAGGGAATATCCTAACAATTGTGCAAAGACAATCTCTGCAACTTTCGAACAACAGCACTATCCAGGAAAGTACAGCACCAAAAGTGTGTACAACAAAATATACATGATTTACTCGAGTAGTTCTTACAACCATTGGGGACTGTAAGAACTTGCAACAATTACACCAATAGGTGGTGCTCAACCCTGACTTCCCACCATAATCGACAATAAAAGAGACCAATCAAACGAAGAAAACAAGCATCAACAAAGCAAAAACAAGGTATCACAACAAAATTAAAGACACACCCAGTTTTGCATGCTCTTGCTGTGGTTGCCTAACGTTCAAGTCAAAAATGCAAATTTCAAACAATGACGAGATGAGGCTTTCATGAAGGAGAATGCTTTCAATCTACAACAATAGAAGGACAATACTTTTGTTCATTGTGCCATGGCCAAATAAAAAAAAGAGGTTTACCAAAATTTTATTGCCATGGAATGGCTTTTCCTGTGAAGACAAGATTCACATCATCTTTGAATAAAGTAGAGGAGCGATTGATCTCTATAAGAATACCTTTCACACAAATCCATGAGTTGACATATGAAGGCCAGCTCAGACTACATGGCAGTGTTGTCAATGTATTCACAAATGTTGATAGGGCCCATAAATTGTTACCTCGCTTCATTGATGATAGCGCAATAGTAGTAGTTGCAATCTAGAGGGGTGCACCACTAAGAGTTCCTAGGTATCATGTGCATTCAAGGGGTATTTAAAAAACACCTCAATTAAAAATTTTCTCCCAATAAAACCACCCCTCTTTACTTATGAACTAACAAATTTTTTCCTAAAGTTGTATTTAAAACCCCTCTTGTTATTGAAAACCTGTTAAAATTTTTCCAAAAGTGGAATTAAAATACCCCTCCTTTTTTTTTTTAAATACCCCTTCTTTTGAATACACACACCTTGCATGCAGTACACTAAAGTTATGGGAGGTTAACCCCCTGAGGTTGTAATAAAGAGGCGATTACAATATAACCATAACTATGCTAGTGGATTGGTACGCTCGACTATGACAATGCATGCATTGCATGAGTTATTGAATAGTCCCCTTTACAACAAAGAAAACGACGTTAAGATTAACACAATGTGGACACAACATATTAAAAATTTACAAAGCTTTAACAGAAACGAAGAAAGTAGGGCAACAACAACAAACACCAAGGATATTGAAGATGTCGAAGGGACAAACACATTAGTGCATGGCATATACACAACCCACAAGTGGTAGACTTTGAAGACAAGCCAATAGTGGTCGCTCCATTAGAAGGGTTTGCACCTCTTAGCCTTTTTTACGATAAGCACTACAAAGAGCTAGGATTTCCAACATTGTTTTATGGTCGAAAAAGATCATACGATACATCATCAAAGAGAACATACCAAGACATCATTAAATGGGAGCTCAAACACAAAGATCACCGATTCACATTTTGTATTGACAACTTATTCTTTAAAATGATAAAGGTATTGGTCCAACAAGTGCTATCTTTAAGTTGGGTATGAATGTGCAAAGGGAAACTACAAGGAATCAATTTGCAAGCACAAATTGTGTTGCTCGACACAAACATTGAACAATTATTGAAATCCAGAATAGGGTACAGAGACTTCGTATGCTTGCACACATTGGCAGATTACAAGCAAAGACTCAAACGAAACGTTTTGCTGATGCTTAGGCAGCTTGGGCCTCCCACCTTCTTTGTGATTTTCTCTGCCGCTAAGAAATGGTGGGAGCCATTATTATCATGCCTAAGCAAACTTTCAAACAAACCATGAAACAGTGGGGTCAACAATTCTCCGACTGAGATCCAACACACCATCAGATCAGATCCTATCATCACACAGCGTAGTACTACGCACACAAGTTTCGAGCATTGAAAATGCTACTACGATAAGACAATAGCATTTTAAGAGCAACACTGGACTTCTTCTTTGTTACAAAATGCCAAAACAGGGGTAGCCATCACGATTATGGCTTGTTGTGGTGTGACAACGCTCCAACCTATGGGAAATGCAACAATGAAATCGTAGAAGAGTATGTGGATCAACATATTACAACAGACACCACAAAGTTGCCACTACATTTAAGAGACATTCAGACACATAGGCACCGGAAAACATGCACCAAAACCAAAAGAAAATGTCATTTTGGGTTCCCATGACCGTCGATTAAACAAACTCGTGTGCTACAACCTCTGCAAAACCACCTTGACAAGAACGTTCACAAGTGTGCCTTCAAAGAGGTATTGGATCTACTATCGGACAAAAAAACAATGCTGCTTGATTATGACACATTCCTCGATATCCTACACATGGTAAGATGAGTACATATTTGCCTTATGAAGTGGTATCTCTAAACCTACACTATTATTAAAACAAGAACCAAAGGACATAAACATAAATAACTTCAATGCTTCAATTTCAGAATTGTGAGAAGCAAACACAAACATCCAGTTCATCATGAACTCTCATGGAGCAGCCTCATACTATACATCTTACATAACAAAATTTGACAAAGAAACAAATGATGTAGTGAAAGACGCAATCACATACAGTATTGAGAACAACATTCCTGCAAATCAGTGCATCAAGAAAGTGGGCAACACGATATCCAATACTCGACATATTAGCTCATAGCAAGCCATGTATCTTTTCCTATCATTACCTCTCACCAGTGCAACGAGAGAATTTATCTACATAAATACAAACACTACCAAAGAGTGGACCCCTTTATTGAAAAGACAAATAGAGTTACAAATTTTAGACCCAACAAGTACCATCTTCTTTGACGACATCATTTCAAAATATCTGAAGTGTAGCCAAAACTTGAAACACACATGCTTGGCAACCTTTGCTAGCAGATTCAACATAAAAAATGGTGTACCAAAATAAAGAAAGCGTTGTATAATAATCCTCTTCAACAATTACAATAATAACACAAACCAAAGGAGCATTACCCGAGAACTGTGCTTGCTATATTTACCATTCAAATCGTCCAAATACTCGCTTGAACACATACACCCAACTTGGCATGACATGTATAGTGCAAATATAGAAACAATTATAGCCAACGAGGCAGTTTTCAACAAAATGTCTTCATACACAAGTTTGTCCTCAACCAGCAACACAAGTACAACATCTAGATCCACAACAATAACTGCAAGTGCTAATAAGTTTGACCTTGCTAGGGAAATGTGATTCAAAACCAACACAAATCAAATATAGTACAGACAAAACTACCCAAACTACATACTGTTAAACAAACTGTACTACCAAATATTCCAGCAAACAAACTTTGACCTACATGCCATAGTTGATGACATCCTCCTAAAAAATAGAATAAGACCAAAAGAGAGAATCTGCTTATTCATATCCAATAATGCAGGGTCTAGAAAAACATTCTTTCTGATGCTTATTGTGCAATCTTTGCAATGGTTATACTCGCACAGACAGACTTCTTAGACTGAGTTACCACGAGCCCTATTATTGGCTTACATAGGAAAAACTGCAAGAGGAATCAAAGAAAGCACGATACATGCAACTCTCCACTTGTCGCTCTTGACATCTACATACACAGCTCTTCCGACAAACAAGCTTCAAACTCTTTCTACCCTATACAAAAATGTCAACTTGGTGGTGATCGATGCAGTTTCAATGGTAGGAATAAGCACATTTGTCGCTACTGACATGCGCAAACATGAAATAAAGCACAACCACGACAAGCCATTCGGTGGAGTTGACATCCTCTTTTCTAGCGTCTTCTGCCAAGCAAGTCCCATAAAAGATTCTTGGATATGCTCTCAACAACCAAAACAAACATCGATACTTGGTTCATGTTGGAGAACGTACGTACAATACTACAAACTAAAAAAGCCAGTGCGACAATAAAATGGGCCATTCCTTCATTTATTGAATAAAATTCACATTGGTACATGAACGTAGGACAATATTTCCATGCTTAACAACCTATACCTGTGACCTATGTCATAGAAACATAAAATCCCACATCTATTCTACACAAACGCAACTAAAGACAAACACAATGAGTACATGTTTGACACCGTAAAACACAAGACATGCAACAAAAGAATCAACATCCTGACCGACCCCAAAAAATGTCACGTGGAGCATGCACATGTGTGAAAAAATGATGCATAAATTGAGAAGCATTGGCCCTCCAAATGGGGTGGAAGGAGTGCCCACATGAGTGTACTTAACCACATATGAATGCATAATGGCTCATGCACACACTCCATGCATACGAGAGGTCACAACCTCTCATGCCTCTTGGGATCTATCCCTTGGGCATACCCCATTATTCTACCCTTAATTACATTTGATCATGCTAGCCTAATACATTCTAGACTACAAAATCGTGTCGTGACATGCCCTCTTGCTTGGGACATAGATGTCCTCATCTACTGGTACTCTTCTTTGCCTTCATGGTCTTTAGGACTCTTTAGGTTCCTACATAAACTTCCATACAACAACTTCAATGTTTCATCTTCATGTCTAGTACTCCTGCCAACAAGTCCAACATTAGTATGTTAATTTAAATCAAATTTCCAAATAAATGAATAAGAAAGACATAGTACTTATCTTTCATGTTGTGTTGTCGACGTACTCCTTTACTTTGGACATTCCTACAAAGACTAATTCAACTTTATCCATTAGGGTTAGTAGGAATCCATTTCCGTTCTACTTTTCCTTTCCAACAGGATACCATTTCCTAATCTATCTCTCTCATATGCATGCATTGGTCCAAGTTCCAAGTGACCAGTTTGGCACCATTAGTTTCAGGTTGATCAGACTCAAAACTTACAAGATAGGCCTAACTTACAAGATCAAGATCACCAGATCTTACTTGAGTACTCATTCTAGACCACCAGGTCTAATTATAGATCCACCCATAGTCATGCGTCCATGACTTACCAATTACTTGAAATCTCTCTAAGGTCACCAGACTTACTAAGCGCTCACATATCCACCTCCTAGTCCAACACCGAGGTAGGACTATGGACCCTTTTAGTGATGATTCCAAATGAATCATTCTTTTAAATGTCCTAACTTCTTAAGATTTCAACTCAACTAATCTAGCCTAATTTAAGGTTACCTAACCTATGGCCATGTTGCTTGGGAAGAGCCCAAGTACCCAACCTAAGAGAATGACTTAACCATCTCTAGTACTCCAACTTCAAGACTCTTAGCACCATGGATGCCTTCCAAAGCCCAGCTCGCCCAACATCTCTGTACGATACCATTGTGTACATTTCCAAGGTAATAATTGTGCACGTGCTCAATTCTTGAGTTTTTTTTTCCCCTATTTCTACTGTATGATCCTACATGCAAATGCATCTACTACTTTATCATCCTACATGCAAATGCATTATCAATTCATTCTTTGTCCTAAATGCTCATCTTGAGTTTAAGTAGATCAATCGTTTGACCCTTGTCATCACCATGCAATTGTGTATTCCTAATTCTTGTGACATTCCTTTCTAGGTAACGAGTCACTTTTGTAGCCTTCATTCGAGTTTCCTCCAACTACCCCAAGTTTGTTTACCATGTTCATAACCTATTCAGGTTGATACATCACTTGTTATGTCCATTGTTCCTAGAATTTCACCATCCTATTTCCATGGAACATGGCATATATCCTTAGCCATACCCTCATCACTTCCTAAATGCTTCTTATGATGTAATCTCTTTCATGTACCACCACTTTGGTTTTAGCCCAAGATTTTGATTTATAGCATTTCTTAGTGTCTACCAAATTTTATTTTTTTTATAGTAGTATTACATTGCCTTTTCTCTCCCTTTTCTTTTGCAAAGCTACCATGTTTCGTCAATCTACTTCATCCAACCAACCCCTTTTTTTTTTCAAAAAATTCTCATCAATCTTTGGCTTTCTTATTTTTCTTTTCTAACCTTTTCAAATATTATCTAATCTCTATTCTAAAATTATTTTTCTCTATAACTTAGCTTCTATTCTTTTAATCCTCAATTTTCTTTTAAGATCTATGTTTTAACTTCTATCTTTTCGTCTTATTTTCTCCATTTCTGTCTTTTGTCTTTATTTTTTATTTTTTTTTCATGCTGTCTCTTATAATGGGGGGGGGAGAAAACTAAGAGGGAACTAAGGAGGAGCGGGGGAAAGGGGGGGGAGAAAACTAAGAGGGAACTAAGGAGGAGCGGGGGAAAGGGGTACTTAGAGAAAGGGAGGGGTAATTTTTCTTTTTCTTTTTTTGCCCTTTTTTTTGAATGCAAGGGGGGCGGGAAAGGGGAGGCGTGATTATGGCATGACGGCGATGACGAACGGCCGTAGGCGGCGACAGAGGCGACGCCAAAGGCGCTGACATGGCGGTGGGCGGAGAGGACGACATGGTTGAGGCGATGGCACGTGGCGGGACTACAAGCACAGGCAGGGGCTGACGATGATGTGTCATACACGTGGCGGCTGCAGGGGTTGGTTGGTCTACTGGCACGGTCGGCAGCGCCTTCACGATGGCGACGCCGAATCGTGGCACAGAGCCAGCGGGGATGGCAGACGGGGCAGAGGCAAGGGTTCTGCAGGCAGAGGCACGTGGCGGGGCTGCTGAGACGCAGGGACTGAAGTGGCTGATGGGTCTGTGGGAGCGACAGAGGGCTGTCCTATTCCGACGCGGATCACGACGCCATGAGGCAGAGCATGGGGCTGGGGGGAAACTGCATGACGGTGGAGCTTTTACAAGCCCTCCCCTAATTAAGGAGGGGAGGACTGACAGACTGGCCGCCCGCGTGGAAATCACCATAGTCTCTACGAGACCTGCGTTAAACAATTCGACAGTGACCGGCCGCCGAAATTGTTGCAGTGGACAGCAATTACAGTGAGCGGCCATGAATTTTTGGGAGGCGGAAGCAAATTTGGCCGCCATATCATGTTTTCGTTTCTCTCTGTTGTTTCTTTTTTTCATTAATCACTTCTCTTATAACAGAACCCATGGAGAGAAAATGGAGAATTAGAGAGCCCCATCGTAAATTTCTTTGTGCATTGATGTCGTGCTGATGTCAGTATCTTTGGCAGCTTCCACATGACAGGTCCACACAGTCAGAGGATCACTTGTCACATAAATTGAGAAGCATTGGCCCTTCAAATGGGATGGAAGGAGTGCCCACATGAGTGTACTTTTGCTATTGACAACTACTAGAATGCTCCTGCAATCCACAAAACCACATATGAATGCATAATGGCTCATGCACACACTCCATGCATACGAAACGTCTCATGCCTCTTGGGATCCATCCCTTGGGCATACCCCATTATTCTACCCTTAGCCTATGACTCTTTATGCCTACCATTTATTAATGCACGGAGGCATTCCTACCCATTCCTATCCTAGGACCTACATGTGTGAGTGCACCATTTATTCCATATCAATTAACATATCCAATACATTATCCATATGGCATTTAGCCAATTAAACCTACCTAGCCTACCTTCTAATTATTACATTTGATCATGCTAGCCTAATACATTCTAGACTATAAAATTGTGTCGTGACAAAAATCGTGGGCTTGCATGGGGAGCTAAGACTAAAAGCAGGGATGATCATTGAAATTGCTCCGGCAATCTAGATATTGGTGATAGTATTGTAAATGGTGTGGATGGGATCTTCAAAGGCTTGAACATGAACACCAAACAACCTATAATTTGGGTTGATCTTAATGACAAAAAAGCTAGTGCAAGAGCACATGCTGAAAACAACCGTAAATATAACAATGACATAGCAAACAGTTGGACACCAATATTGCAAATCACAAGAGAGTTCCAAATTGGTAATACTCACTTAAACACCTGCAAGACACAATTCCTCATACAACTTGCGTCGGCAAGAACCATACATCACTTGCACGGCTTAACCATGGACTTGCTAGCTTTTGACCCCTCTAACATTACGACACATGGGCTTGTTTACACAGCCTTATCAAGTGTCTATAGCCCGACCAATCTCTACCTTCTTCACAAACTATAACAACAAACATTAAAATTGACGCCGTGGTTCTGCAAGAAATACAACACCTTTCAAACGATTCCCCGTGGACTTTTGAATAAAAACATTTCACAGAAACAAGCACAGCTACTCACACCATACAAACAAGACAATATTTTCTACATTCGACAATAATAATGAACACAACACTCCTATGCTTACAAGAAACCCATGCAGACCCATCAACTGACATAACATTGCCAACATCAGAAAACACCGCAACGTTAAAAGGGTTAGACCTTAGCACATACCAACGTGACATGGCACTCCTATGTTGAGAGTTCACGCTCAACATCATGTGATCATGTGTGCATAGCACCATCACGTGATCATATGTGCATAGCACTAACCTTATAGAGTGCTATAAAGGAAAGGGTTAGATCCCCTAACCCTAACCCTAAAAGGGTTTGTATATATTCTATTTTTTCAACTAATTCTAGTGTACAGTTAGTCATTTGTGGTGTGCTCTCTAGCTGTGCCCTCTCTCCTCATCTCCACTCTTCTCCTCTCCCCTCTTCATATTTTGTCATGGTATCAGAGCTCCCTTGTCTTCCGTTGAGACATTGTGATTCTTGAGAGTGTGAGATTGAGAGATTGAGAGGTAGTCTTTCATTCCATTCACTTCCGTTGAGTGAAGGATTTCCGTTCATTGAAAGAGAGAAATTTCCTTCTCATTGAGAAGAATTTCCTTCATAGAGTGAGAGAGAGAGATCTAGTTTGTGAGAGGATTCATTGAGAGAGCTCTTGAAAAGTTTCATGAGAGATCTATGCTGAGAGATTTCTGCTATGAGAGAGACTTTACTTTGCGAGAGTCTGTGAGAGAGAGACAGAGTCACTTTGCAGGTCCTATCCTGAACTGTATTGGTGGCGAACTACTTTAAGGGGAGCCTTGCCTTGGTGGGCTGCAGCAGCGACACCTACAAGCGAGATGGCGACGTCCTTCTCCAACAAGGCCAAGGTGGCCTCCAACGACAGCCGCTCTGCATCGACTCCAACACCCTAGCTCCTCGCCTTTAACGACTCGCCTTCAACGACTCCAAACGTCAAGGAGGCTGTAACGACCATAAACAGAGGCAATTCTCCACCGCCGACTTGCAACAACGACTTGCAGTATCCGTAGGCTGAGGGCGTTAAGGTCCGAAGCGACGAAGCTGCACCAACGCCTCTCATAGCCTCACCTTCCAAAGCAATCCTACGGGCTTCAATGGACTCCTAGCACCTCCTTCGTGCAGCGCTCCAAGCTCGCCATAGGGCCCAAGACAACGACTGCAGCTTCCAACGACGGTCAACCATAGCGAGCCTCGTAGTCTCCAACGAAGAGCAGCGACAACCGCCGAGCGGCAACGTGATCTGCTTCAGCAACACCTTCCACGGACTCCCGAGCGGCAACGAAGAATCTACCGCCAGCGACTACCTTGCATCTCCAACGGCTCCAGCGACAGCTCTGTCTCATCTGTGCAGCCCATCGACAGCTTCTTCGCCATCGTCAACGGCGCCCTGACCGACCTCCAGAGTCTTCTTCTCTGAGAGAGAACCTGCCACGTGGCAGATAAGGCCACGTGGCACTCTTCAAACCGCACCCACCTTGGGTCAAGGTAATCTGGGTAGCGTTACTCTGGTTAAAAGTGGATAAGGTTGGTTACATTAACCAGAGTCTAGTTAACCTAGGATAAGGTTGTCTCACCTACTACCACGTCAGCTGCCACGTCATCACTGCCACGTCAGCTGCCACGTCATCACTACCACGTCAGCTGCCACGTCATATCTGCCATGTCAGCTGCCACATCATCACTGCCACGTCAGTTGCCACATCATCTCTACCACGTCAGCACTGCCACATCAACTGCCACGTCATCACTGCCACGTCAGCTGCCACATCAGCACTGCCACATCATCTGCCACGTCAGCATTGCCACATCATCAGGCCACATCATCTGTGCCACATCATCTGCCACATCATCTGGCCACGTCACCTGTGCCACGTCATCGGTGCCACGTCATCAGGCCACGTCATCAGTGACACCTCAGCACTGCCACCTCAGCAGTCCAGTCAGCACTGACCCCTGCAGGCACAGTCCCTTGCCAGGCACACTGTGCACACACTGCATGTGCACACTCCTGCCACCTCAGCACAGAGCTTCACTGGCACACCTCTTGCTAAGCACAGTGCCACATCATCACTGCATGTGACTCACAGTGACACATCATCATTGAGCACCATTTGCACTCCTTTTGCCCCTCCACCTAGATCAAGTCATATCTCTTGATCCAGGAAGAATTTGAGGGTGCTCCAAAAAGAAAAGTCGCTCGATTTTTTGTGCTCTACGCGCTCGTTACATCATGCGCACATTTCGGCGCAAGTTACACTCACATTTGAGCCTCGCCGACAAAACCACTTCCTTCATGCACATTTGCCTCTACATCGACGCATCTGACCCAGCACTTAAAAAGAACAAAGGAAAAGGAATTATTTGCTGCTCTTTCATCGATCGACGGTTGGTTTAGATCTAGATCAGAGTAGACTAGATCGCCATAAAGGGGACGCTTTGAATTCCCCAAGTTGCCAATCTAAGCCATGCCCGAAATTCCCAACTAGTACCTACTCGGAGTCAGTCCATACGCTCACATCCGATTTCACATCATTACATTACCTGAAACCTTACGTTCATCAGTTCAGTGAGCAGACTTCAGAGTTCAGAGGCATTGCAGATTGATTCAGTGGGCAGATAGCACTTGATTTCACACACACATGCCACCATTGTAAAGCCTATTTGGCTATCTCACGGCATCGTGCACAACATTTTTTCAGCCTTGTAAAGCCTCTTGGCTATTCCCGGCATCATTGCCACAAGCCTTGTAACACAGGTCAGATCTTATTTACTGCAGTTCTATCTTCACCGATGGTACAGAGATTTCACTTGGCATCTTCAGTGTATTTGCAGTTGATTCATACAGAGTTTTTTCAAGACACTTTTGAGTACATTGTTTGCACCATGTCGACTAGCAACCTCAATCTGGAGGCATCTGCTAAGTTAGACAACTCCAATTACGGTACATGGAAATACCGAATGGAGACCATTCTTGTGCTTCAGGACAAATGGGAGTATGTTGATGGATCCATACCTAGACCATTGGCCGATCCAGCCACCAGTAGCTCTACTCCATCTGTTGTCACAGCACCAGCAACGGGATCTACATCGGGATCTACATCTACACAAACAGTTTCCGCACCAGTAGCAGATCCTACCATTGCCCGAGCTCAAGCAGAATGGGATAAGAAAGATAAGTATGCCTATCACCTGATCAAGCAGAATGTGCAAGATGTCATGCTAGGACAGCTCAACACAGTCAAGACATCAAAAGAAGCATGGGATATGTTCGCAGCTCTCTACGAGTCCAAGAACACATCCAGGATTCTCACCTTGAGAAACCAGATCAACCAGAGTTTTCGCAATAGCAATGAAACCGGTCATGCTTATGTACTCCGCATCAAAGACTACAACAATCAACTTGCAGCAGCAGGAGAGACTATGAATCCCGCAGAAATGGTTCAAGTAATCCTGAATGGACTAGGAGAAGGATATGAGAATCTGGTCCAGAGTATTGCCATCCAACGGCAAATTCCAACACTTGAAGAACTTCAGTCAGTTCTACTTGGTGAAGAACTCAGGACTCAGGCCATTCAAGCACGTAAAGGTCATTCTAATGATCAGGCATTCACAGCTTCAGACAAAAGCAGAGGCAAAGGCAGAAACAGAGGTAGATCATATCAGAAAAGTGGTCAAAATCAAAGTCAGAATCAGCATCAGCATCAGCAACATCAAAATCAGCAAAGAGGAAATCATTCCAACAGAGGAAGATTCCAAGGACGAGGGAATGCATCCACCAATGTGTCAAACATTCAATGCAACTATTGTCACAAGTTTGGACACTATGAAAGAGATTGTCGCAAGAAGCAGTATGACCAAGGCGGTCAATCTAGCAGTAATCGAGGGAATTCCCGAGGAAGAGGAAATCATCGTGGTGGACATTCTAGTCACAGTCATTTTGCAAATGAACATGGCAATATGTTTCTTGCAAGTGAGGAATTGCATCAGACTGATACAATGCACCTAGACACTGATTTCAATCCCAAAGAGGATTTCAGCTATCAAGTCGACCAAGTGGAACAGGATCCTTGGTACATCGAGAGCGGTGCATCATCTCATATGACAAATCATCAGGAATGGTTCACAGAAATGAAGCCATTAGAAGGTCAAAAGAATGTCATCTACACAGCAGACAATACACCGAATCCGGTTCAAGGGACAGGTGTTATCCCTATGAACAATTTCACTGGTACAAAAGGATTAGTCAAAGATGTGCTCTATGTTCCGAAGCTCAGCAAGAACCTTTTGTCAGTAGGTCAAATGACGGAACACAACTACAAAGTCATCTTCGACGGTGATGAATGCACTATCAGAGACAAATCCAAAAGAGGTCAGCTAGTAGCAAAAGGTGTCAAGGAAGGACGCTTATACAGGATGCTAGCTACAGTACCAGATAAGCATGCCATGTCCGCTCAAATGCAACAGATGCCACTATCTGCAAAATGGCACAAGAGATATGGTCATGTCAACTTCAAGTACTTGTTAGATCTAAGGAATCAAAATATGGCAATTGGGATTCCGAAGCTACAGTTTCTTGGAAAAGTTTGTGAAGCATGCTGCTTCGGCAAACAAAAGCGAACCAACTTTGTCAGAAGTACTTCTCGTGCACGAGGTATTCTTGATTTAATTCATACAGATGTATGGGGTTATGCCCAGACCCGCAGCATCAATGGTTCACTTTATTACTTGACCTTCATCGACGACTACAGCAGATATTGTTGGGTCTACTTTTTGAAAGAGAAATCTGAAGTGTTTGCCAGATTTCAAGAATTCAAAGCCATGGTAGAAAACCAGACAGGCAGAAAGATCAAGGTCATGAGATCAGACAGAGGAGGTGAATACATGTCTTCAGCCTTCATGAACTTTTGCAAAACTCACGGCATTCGAAGACAATTCACATGTGCAGATACTCCTCAGCAAAATGCAATAGCTGAAAGGAAGAATGGGACTTTAGCAGACAGTGCTAGAGCAATGCTTAGTGAAAAGCATCTTCCGAATCAGTATTGGGCAGAAGCAATAGCTACAGCTAACTACTTGCTTAATCGGCTTCCTACCGAACCGATACAAGGTATGACTCCTTATGAAGCATTCACTGGACACAAGCCACGCATTGGGCATCTCCGCATATTTGGTTGCATAGCATATGCCCACATACATGATGATCATCGCAGGAAATTGGATGCGAAGTCACGCAAATGCATCATGGTTGGCTACAGTGAAGAAAGTAAAGCATACAAATTGTATGATCCCATCAACCGCAAAGTCATTATCTCCAGAGATGTAATCTTCGATGAGGAATCAGAATGGAAAACCTCACCTACACAGGAGATAGAAGCATCAACTTCACAGTCATCTACAGAACAGGTTGATGAAGAAGAGCAAGAATTGCCAGCAACACCCCAAGCAGTGCCACAGCAGCTCAGACGGTCTACTAGGGAAAGCAGACCACCAGCCAGATTGACATATGCTCAGAAAGGCAAAGCAATTCAGGTGGAAACCACCAACTATGCTCTTATGACTACCATCATGGCTACAGAAGAGCCAGTGTACTTCGAAGACGCAGTAGATAAGCCAGAATGGCAAACTGCAATGAATGAAGAAATGGATGCTTTGTATAAAAATAACACTTGGGAATTATGCGACCTTCCACCAGGAAAGAAGGCCATAGCCAACAAATGGGTATACAAAGTGAAGTACAATCCAGATGGCAGTATTCAGAGATACAAAGCCAGATTAGTTGCAAAAGGATTTGCACAACAATATGGTCAAGATTATGATGAGACTTATGCTCCAGTAGCAAAGATGGATTCCATACAGTTCTTGATATCACTAGCGACACTCAGCAAATGGAATGTGTATCAGCTCGATGTCAAGAATGCATTTCTCAATGGTTATCTAGACGAGGATGTCTACATGCAACAACCAGCCGGTTATGTTGAACCAGGACAAGAGAACAAGGTTTGCCATCTCAAGAAAAGTCTCTATGGCTTAAAGCAAGCCCCTAGAAGTTGGTACAGCAGCAGAATTGACAAGTATTTTGCTTATCTGGGATACATGAAATCCAATGCAGATCATACTCTCTACTACAAAGTTCAAGGGGAAGATATTACTATTGCACTTTTGTACGTAGATGATCTCATTGTGACAGGAAGCAAGGATAGCTTCATCAGACAATTAAAACAAGACTTATCTGCAGAGTTCGACATGAAAGATCTTGGACTTATGCACTATTGTCTTGAAATTGAGTTCTGGAGAGATTCAGATAGCACATTCATGAGTCAGCTCAAGTATGTTGACAGTCTCCTGAAGAAGTTTCATATGGCAGATTGCAAGATTGCAGCCACTCCCATGGAACAGAGTTTGAAACTTACTAAAGATTCAGAAAAGCCTACAGTCAATGACAGATACTACAGGCAACTCATTGGATCTCTTATATATCTGACAATCACACGGCCAGATATTTGTTATGCAGTAAGCTCACTAGCACAGTTTATGGCAAATCCAAAACAGTCTCACTGGAATGCAGCCAAAAGAGTCTTGAGATACATCAGAGGTACAAGACAATTTGGGATAGCATACAGAGGAAGTCATCCACGGTTGCATGGATACTGTGACAGTGACTATGCTGGAGATCATGAGACCAGGAGATCGACACAGGGATATGCATTTTTCCTTGGTCAAGGTGCTACATCATGGTTGTCAAACAAACAGCCAACTGTTTCTTTGTCTTCGACTGAAGCGGAATATAGAGCACTCACTACAGGTGCATGTGAAGCTATATGGCTCAAAAGACTATTGTCAGAAACCGATTACTTTGATGCGTCAAAGCCAACAACAATATACTGTGATAATCAATCGGCTCAAGCATTGGCCAAAAATCCAGTATATCACTCCAGGACAAAGCACATTGATGTCAGAGAGCACTTCATTAGAGAAAGAGTGTTACTTGGTGACATCACACTGCAGCATTGTGATAGCAAAGAAAATGTTGCAGACATCTTTACCAAACCACTCGGTAAAGAGCTATTCGAGAAACACCGACTAGCTCTTGGTTTGATGCAGAGGAAGGACATTCCCATTAAAGGGGTGTGATGGAATGTAATGCTCAGTCCTTCTTCGATTCCCCAGAATCATCATCTTGAGGGAAGGCCTACTTCATGATGTTGATCTTGAGGGAAGGTGTTGAGAGTTCACACTCAACATCATGTGATCATGTGTGCATAGCACCATCACGTGATCATATGTGCATAGCACTAACCTTATAGAGTGCTATAAAGGAAAGGGTTAGATCCCCTAACCCTAACCCTAAAAGGGTTTGTATATATTCTATTTTTTCAACTAATTCTAGTGTACAGTTAGTCATTTGTGGTGTGCTCTCTAGCTGTGCCCTCTCTCCTCATCTCCACTCTTCTCCTCTCCCCTCTTCATATTTTGTCATCCTACACACAACAAGCATGTATAAGCAAGGTTGTGAATGCCTCCTCAAAATACTCAGCACAAACAACCACCACCAAATAGCAATAATAAATGTGTATAAGTCCCCTCAAACAAAAACTCAAATCCTCATTCAAACCTGGAAGAACTATACAACATAGTACCAAATGAAATTGAAACATACACAATATGTGACTTCAACATTGACCACCACTCTAACTCAACTAGTGCTTCAAACCTTGCGCAATTTATGAGACACAAAAAAATGAAACAACTTATCAGAGTCCCAAGAGCAATCCATGGATCTACTATTGACCACATATGGGTATCATCCACAATAACCAATACACGACACGAAACAATGTTCATATACAGGTCGGGCCAAGCTCTCATCTACACTTCCATGCCAAAACCTGAGCATACCCAAACGATTTATAATGCGCAATTTCACATAGAATGACTTAAGTAGCAATTGCAAATGTAAAATGTACCTCCCCCACGACACCCATTTCTCCATATGTCCAAGGCAGGGCCTTGTTCGAAGATAATTCCCGTACACTCTCGTAGATGTAGGAGAGAAGCGCTGAAGGCAGGACTTAATGCAGGATTGAAGGCCGGCTGTTGATATAGATAGAAAACACAGAGCCGGTTGGAAGCTTCCAATTCTTCACAAGGGGGCTCGAGTCCACCATCGATAACCTACGTCCATTAATCGCCCTATTTCTAATACCAATTTATCAACATCTGGGTCGCCCAGTGATGGGTACCTGTGAGTGTGTTGGTGACCTATTTTGTGCAATGGGTCACCCAGTGACGGGTGCTTCTGAGTGTGTAGACAACCTGAGAAGAGGTAAGGTGTGCCAGATTGGGGACCCAAATGGGAGCCAAGATCTTACGCCTGATCTGAACACTCAACAACGTTCATATCCCTGAGACCTCGTCGTAATTCATTAGTTGAATTGAAACGCATGATAAGGGGGTAGGATAGACTCCGACAGAGCAATAGTCAATAGCAAAGGAAAATTCGACAGGACGCTCTAATGCCACACTTCAAGGCCTCGATATGTAGCCCCTCTCTGTTTTTTATGAATTGGCTGAGAGGCAAATCCTCGGGACAAGGAGATGCAACAGTTACTATCAAATCTAATAAATATTTTTCGAGTCAACCTCAGAGGTTAGCTCTAATACGAAGGCAACAGCAGAGCAAGGGCAAGTCAAAAGCTTCTGAGATTCCCAATGCCGAAGGGATGAACCAGATCCACTTTGAAGAAATGCTGAGGAAATTCAGGCAGTCCACAAGGCATTACAAGACTTGATTATGGATGACAGAGACCTCTGCTACCAATAAGCTTTGAAAGATTCGGACTGAGAGCTTGATCTTAAATGCAAAGAAGAAAGACTTAATGCATCTCTGACGGGGCTTAAGCTAGGGCAGACATAAAGCTAGATGTTGTTTTTTGGGTAATACTTTGTATTCATTGTGATAACAATCACTCTGTACATAACGCTCATATAATATAAAACAATTATTTTTTCTTCCCAAAGACTTTGCACAATGAGATCTACTGAACTCAAATTAGCACAAAAAGTAGAAATAAGAGGGTAAACTTGCAGGTTATTAAATGTCAAAAAAAAGGGTTCCTCACTTGAACTATTATAACACAGATCAACAAAGGTAGCCTCGACATCCTATGCTTCTTAAGGCTCTTTACAAAGGGGGGTATTTACTTTTTTTGTCCTCTAAATATCCATGCTGCCTATAAGAAAGAGATCACGGTTCAAGGGTCAGAGTCCATGCATATCCATATAAAAAGGGATGTGGCGATACCATAGATTGCTTTTGATCTGCCACTGACTGCGCTTCGCAATTTGTACTCTCACACTAAATTTATTCTAATGATTAGACGGTATTTCTTATTTAATTCAACTAGATAGCGATTTTGCCACAACTGCCTTCAATAATTCCACAGCTTCTATGTAAATTGATTCCAATGAGTCAGTCTTTTCTTAAAAGTTGAAATTACACTCTATTTCGAATTGTGACTGATCGTTTCATAAATATTTTTGTGGGCCGCTACATGTACATGCTGGCTACATGTACATGCTGGCTATAGTCGTATAGAATGTATATGAGCAACAGAATTAATGCTAAAGTTCCCTGAAATGACTGTCTTGATGTGGCAGAGCATATAAAAGTAGTAAATTTCAAAGAATACCAATTAACGGACTCTTGCAGTATGGCAGTACATTATACTGACCAAACATATCCTTGCTTATTTGCACGTGGTCAAATGCCATACAGACCTTCAATAAAATTTCTGCATTTGTGCTTAAGCAACTCTGTCAGGTTGGTGGCTCAATACTCCAATAGATCGACAGATCTTTCCACATTCTGTAATGGGCACTGTCTCTTGCATGTCTTTGGCAAATGGATTTCTGCAATTGGAACAACAAAGATGGGTACATTAACTCCAATATGCCACAGGATTAAGATGGGCGTTGCAATTTACATTTAGATATAAAAAGTCGCACAAATTAAATAGCAGTTCATTCAAACCTTTTGTAAGGAACTCTGACATTGGGATACGAAACACTAAAACTGTCTTGAAGAAGAACCAATGTTTGCACGTACCTGGTTTCAAGGAACAGGAATCTGCCAAGAAGAGCAAGAGAGTTCCCAGCTTTAAGCGTTCTCAATACAAAAAAATGGTGGAGAAACGAAGTACCTCCTGTTAGTGCTTTCTCAGCACAAAATAAGGTGGAGAAACAAGGTACTTCCTTCTTGTGGTGGCTCCTGAACTCTGGCTAGTTTTTAAATAATGAAGAACAACAATAACATTTCAGGCATATAGTAGTCATTCCTTCACGTTGTACAAGCCCAATGACATTTTTCCAACTTGGGGCCTTTCATGTGACACTGTCCCTCCAAGCACTGCCAAAAAAAAGCGTTACATACTAGGACAGGAAAATGCTGTTTCTGTGTTGCAAAATGCTTATTGTAAATAGCAATGTTAGAACGTCTATATTTCTCCCAAGATGTACACTGAGGTAGCCTGTAGGTATCTTTTGCATATATATCACAGTATCTCACAACTTTCAGCGTCATATAGTGATCTAATCAATCTGGTGCTAAGAAGCTAAACATAATGCAGTCTCTAGGTCTTCCTTTTGCCATTATGTACTTTTGCAGAATGCCCTCCCACACGAAACCAGCATGCTCAAGAACCTTTTGGGATGCCATGTTCTCGGGGTAGACCAGGGCTTCTATTCGTTGAACTTGCAAATCTTCAAATGCTGTAGACAAAGCCAGCTTCACTGCTTCTGTAGTAAAGCCCTTTCCCCAATATTTTCTTGCATTTACAAAACCCAATTCAGCACGGCAGCTATTGACACCTGTACCTTTTACAATAGTTATTGAACCAATAGGCTTTCCATTTAGACAGATTGCTTTGAACCATGGATGATGATTTGCCATGTCCTTTAAGAACTCTCTTGCATTCTCTTTGGAGGAAAATGTATTCCAGGTGGTGAAACTTGTCACATGATCGTCTCCAGCCCACTCCATAAAGCTATCGACATCTTCTTCACTAAAATTACGTAGAGTTATCTTAGGAAAAGAAGGATCTTCCATCAGCTTGCCCAAATATTCATCGAGCTCTGTTTGAAAATGCAGGCTCAGACAAAGGTTCTGCAACGGATTCTGGAAGTGGACACCCAAACAATAAATAAGGAGAGCTGTTTCCCGATTTTAACCGGACAGCCTAATGTCATTTCACTGCTCTATATCTGTGATTTCAAACAGATTGATGGAACACTTGAAGACGCGTTCAGTTCACCAAACAATTTCTGAATTTCAGAGAGCATCTACTTTTGTCGACACCTCCTGTATCGAGCCTATGGGAAAGCTCTAAAAGTTCTGATGGTCGATTTATCAAATGATCGAGTCCCTTCATATATACTGTTTTGTTGGCACTCAAAAAACGTGAGACAGTTACCCTCGCTTCGAAGGTATTTTGAATGTATTCCACTTAACACGGGGGTCCTCCTGGTTCTGTCGCATCGGGCTACAAGCTAGACAACGAGAGAAGTACATCAAAGGCTTCGCAAGGAAGTGACGATTCAACGTTCAAGGCTTATATTACGCATTCCAACAATAGAGGGTTGCTCACTTTTGCTGGATGCCTCTCTTTGCGGAAATACATCTCTTGGGTGCGGAAACGGTCTTTTTACCGTCCTTAAAACGTAAGCTCTGGATCTTGCGAAGATCCTAAGCAAAAGCTTCACACGTGTATCGTGAGAGAAGAGATCACATGATAAGGATGAAAATGGAAAGAAATGGTTGGAAATCCGGATTTTGAAACAGAAAAGGCCCAGAAGCAGGCCAATGTAACAAGATCGGACCAAAAGAAGGAGCAGATGATAACAGAAGTGATGAAAGAAAGGCAAAAGCAGGCAGATAAAAGGGAAAAAGCAGAGATGGAAAGCATGGCGATGGAGAAGCGCACCTGCGGGCGATGAATCAATCGTGAATAAAGAGAAGGGAGGGAGTCAACTTGAAGCCGTTAGCCTTTTGCTTTTTCAGCTGAAAGTCCTAAATATCCCTCTTCTTTTGGTTCTTCTTTTTGGTTGTACCTTCCTCTCCCTTTTCACACTTGGAAATCACCTCGTACACCCTTCCACATTTTACAAAAGCTTGCTTCCTTACTTTCATCAATACAAGAACTAGCACCGAACAAACAGCTGTGAACGGTTTCAGGTTTTCATCAATAGAAGAACTAGAACCGGACAGACAGAAGTCAACGGTTTCAAGCTGGGTGCGTAGAATCTCGTTCCAAGCCACCACTGCCTAACTAGACAAGAGGGAGAGAAACTAGATCCGGGGAGGCAGTGTCTAGCAACATCAAATATAGGATTCGCTCATGTGGGTTTGGGATTGCTTTTTATAGTGTGCCACGTGGCTCAACAAGAGGGCAGAAAGGGGGTTTGGTTCCACTATGCTGCCTGCGTAAAGAAGAAGAAGGGAGTACTACTCCTCGCCATTTCGGTAGGGTCGTTTTCATTGTGTCAGCGGCTACGGCTCGAAAGCATTACTCTTAACATGTGATGCATGCTCCACCTTTCTCGGTCCCCATGTAGAAAGGGAAACACAAAAATGCACACACTTCTCTTTCTTCCTTGTTTTTTTCGAGTACCAATGAGTAACCCTTATGACCCCTCATCAGATATGTGCAAATACCCAAGTAGAAGCTACATGTGAAAGAGACATACATAAGTGCAAATACCCACCCACTCACATACATAAGTGCAAATGCATAACCTATCAAGCAAAAGCTATATGTGAAAGAGATCATAAGCATATTACTCATGTACCCATATACACACACCCGCATACACCCACCCACATACATACATGTTTGTTGTTCTATTTATTTGGGTATTTTGTCATCAAGAAATATATATTAGCCATTTTTGAAAGGAAAATATGTATGGGAAGACAATTCATTTTGGAAAAGGTCTCACTTAAAAAGTTGTAGACTTTTTAGTAGGCTATAGTTTTAACCCACATGGTTCAATTGTTTAGGTAGATGGTGAAATAATGGTAAGAGTATAAAGGAAAAGCACTTTAGACTAGTTTTTTTGCTTGGATTTCCATGTTGAATTCGAAAATGCAGGTTTGAGGCCCAGAACGATAGATTTTGCCAAATTGAGACAAAGATGAAAACTATAAACAATCGAGAGACGACTAAAAGATGCTTTATTACTTTTTTTATAGATTCTAGATGAAAGTTATAGACAATCAAGAGATGGTTAAAAGATGTTTTGTTTTAAAAAAGTTGTTTTATTTGATATTTCCACATTCCACACCATTTGGGAGATTTAAGTTCCCAAAGGTGGCTAATTTCCAGTGTCTACATAACCCCCAAAAAAAAAACTTGCTAAATGAAGACTATGGGACTATTTTTATAAAGGACTAGATTGGGAAATGCAAATTCACACTTCTAAAAAAGACTGATTTTCAAAGAAGAACACTTTTTCATCTATATAAATTTTAAAAGAAGACTTAGATGTATGGATTATGAGGCGAATTGAAAAAGATTTAGATTAAAGAACCAGATCGAGATCGAGATCAAGGTTCCAAGTGCAATTTTTGAGATCAAGATCAGGATTGAGATTGAGATTCATTTTCTACCTCCAATTGAAATTGAAATGAGATATTGGAGGTAGAGCATGGGGGTAGAGGGGTGGTACTTCTCTCTTCCTATAGGAAGTGTTTCCTTTTGTAAAGGATTCATTTTGTAATAAAGGAACTTCCTTCTTTTCCAAATTTTAAGCTGTTACTTTTAGTGAATTCTTGACTTTCGGGACATGGTGCTTACAAACAATTTCAATTTGCATTGTAAACTCCATTTCATCCCTTCTTGTGTGTCTTTGTTAGTTCATTAAGTAAACATGGAGCAAGAGGTATCAATGTGAAAGTTGATCATGGGTGACATCAGTAGTCCATTTGATAAAATTCTTATCATTATGTCTCAATCAATTCACATTATATGCAAGATGGAATTGTAAAGTAAAGAAATAGATATAATTGACATCATTTTGGATGGATTCCCAAGACTTTTGTTTACTCTACATTGGTCTCTTGTAAAAGGTGATGGTATGGAATAATCCTTAGTTGTCAAACAAGGAGTGATGTACCTTCATCTATGTCTAGGAATACTTAAATTGAAAATTTTAATGACTGGAAACACTAATCCAATGTTTTCCTAGAAGTAAAACATTTTTTTCAAGTCTTTTTTGAAATAAAAAAACATTTTCCGTAAGGTATCAAGTCAATCTCATGCAAGTGTAATCATACACCACATTGAAACCTTAATATCTTATTCAAAGTATCTCAATCCTCTCTTGATTTTACTTCAAGGGCCTAATGAGGGATTAATTATGGGATAGATTGATATTTAGAAGCGAGAATAGGTGTTTAGGTTTGAGGCTATTGGCCACCTCTTACATACTTGGTGGACCTTACTTTGCTACCATGAATGCAAGGGTACATCTGATTTGGCAATCTTTGAGGAAGACTTGATTATTGATTTATCTTTGACAATCTCTTGCATTTGAAGGGGAGTGTTTTTAAATGGTGAATATCTTGTAATCAATAGGGTATATTTGATGACATCATGGGACTATCCTTTATATCCACCATCTCTACAATCTAAAAGAGCTTGCAATATACATTTTATCAATATCAAACCACCCATCTTAATATGAAAGATGGCTACACAAAAGCATTTAGTTTTATGGAGACCAATGATATTTGGGGCAAGCTTGGGAAGAAGACATGCATGATCATGCACTCTTAGCAAGCTTAAATCATTATTTGGATTGACAAATGCTAGCCCACCTTTGAATTTGACAAATGCTACCCACCTTGGATTTTGACAAAAGCTAGCCCCCCTTTCGAAGTAGATACTTGAATATAGTGTTCATTTGCATGTCATGCAATTAGTATATCTCATATAGTCATCGCACATTCATAAATTGAATCTAATGTAACACATCCATATATTAAAATTTAATGCTCTCACAAGCACTTGACAATGTTGCAACTAATGTAGAACACTTAAATGACTCAAATCGGCAATGAGTTGATGATCAAACAATCAATATAAAAAATAAGAGGTCATGATTTCTCTATGTTGTGGTTTATTAGAGGCATGCATTTTATAGCAAGGCTCCAAATTTCATGAATACTATTGGAACAATAGCGTAGAGGGATTAAATAAGTGTGTCCCTTATCCTCATAAAGACAAGTGGAAATAGCCACAAGAGTCAATACCAAGTACAATTAGGGAGCAAGTGGGTAGCCCAAGAGCAAGGCATATGAGGGGTTGAGGAACTTAGACTGGTTAGGTAGGTTTGGTTTGGCACCCCTGCCACGTAGCTCCATGTGGTACCCATGCAAGGGGCCAGGACAGGGATGATTTTTTCGCGTTAGTTTTGTTAATAAGCGAAAGTTTTATATGGCTTGTGAAAGTTTATATGCTTTTATAAAAATAAGAGCTTAGTATATTCGCCACAATTTGAAACTAAAATTAAAAAAAGAGCTAGGTTTAGCCTTTAAGATTATAAAATTATAAATAAAGTCCATGAAAATTCGCCAAAGTTTTATATAATAGATAAATATATTTGGAAACTTTCGCCAACATATTATATATACAATTTAAAAATTTGGCTAGATCTATAGAATTAAGCACCAAAAGAAGACTTGTGCAATCAAGTATAATCTAGTGTTAACATTTAATGTTTGCTAGAATGATAATAATGTGGAGGTTTTATCTATTTGAACATGAAGCCATTTGATATTGCATTAAATGTAAATGCAATGTACTATTGTCGCCAATATATCCGAGATAGTACAAATTGAATTTAGTACTCAAATCAATACTTTAACTAGACCAATGCGTAGCCTTATATCCAACGTACATTTGGCTAACTTAAGCCTATGGTAGGCCCATCACCAACACTATGTCTACCCATCATCAAGTCATATAATAGGGATATATCTCTTCATGCTTCTATCTTCAACAAGGACATGGAAGCACTACATACATAGGTAAACATAAGCAACAAGTAGATTCTTAGCAAGAAGAATCAAATGATTAAAATGACACAAAATTAAAGAATGAAATTTTCTATAATGGCCTGGTAGAAGATGTCTTGTTATATATTTTAAGTATATTTTTAGTCGCATTTTTTATGATTACAAAAAGTAGGTAAAAATTCAACTAAATTAATGAATAGAACTAGAGTAGTTAATATGCAGTAAGTCATGTATTTAGTTGTGTGTGTGTGTGTGTGTGAAAATCTAACTTTAATTTTATCATCTACTTCTATACATTTATATATTTAGAAATTTATCACAATGCAAAGAATTTACCAATCAACAGAGGCCTTATATATAAATCTACCCCTCAAGCATTCTCATACATTTAGTACACTTAAGCCATCTTTCCAGTCTCACAATCACTATAATGGAAGATTCTACAGATTTATGACAAGAAATAAGAAGAAATGAACTAAACTAAAATGCCACATGTAAATACTTAAATATATGTATTAATGTATAGGGGGACATACTCTCTTTCTAGTTTTACACACACACACACACACTTCCCATTCTTTTTTATTATTTTCACACACACACACTTCCTATTCACACACACACATTCCCCCCCCCCTCACTCACTCTCTCTCTCTCTCTCTCTCTCTCTTATTTTTATTATCCTTTAATAGCTTTTAAATTCTCTTTAATTTTTTTACTTTTTCCTTTTAAATATTCTTTTAAAAAAACTATTATTCCATTCCCTTTTTCTTTTTCTCCACCCCCCCTTTTTTTGTTTCTATTTTGTTACTCCGGTTATGTCCTATTCTACTCACTCTATATATATTTATTTATTTATTTACTCCTAATTCTTATGTTCTTTTCTACCTAATTAACTATTATATATTATAAAATCCTAATTCCCTAACACATCGAATCTGGCTCTAATCTCACACATATTCACACACATTCCCCCCCCCCCCTCTCATTGCCCCCACATGCATCCCCTCCTCTTGTGCTTCCTTCCTCATGCTTTGGAGGATTCTTGTATCTTTTGAATAAAATGAGTTTTTGAATTATGCACATGTATACCAAGGACCTGTTGCTGGTCAATTTTGCCTTGAGAGCCATTGTAGTTTCTTCTGCTCGTCGCATGATGAGTTCCTAAGAATTGTGACAGTATGTGTTTCGTGCTTTAACTATCTCTCTCGCTTCCCCCCCTCTCTCCCTTTCTCTCTCGCTCTCTCCTCTCTCTCTTCATGAATATATATTTCATATAAATATATATGTATATATATATATATATATATATAATATAATCCATAATCTAAAATACATGATTAATGAGCTCTTATGGTATATGTGATTTTAAACTTGCATTTGAGTCTTTAGATACTTTCCCTATATATACTTATATAGTGATTATTTTCCTTTAATTGCTTCCTTCTTAATTTCCTATGGTTGTTTACCATGTAACTTTCTAATTTATTGTTGTTTTTTATATCCTAACCTTCTTACTCATTTGGACTCAGTGCAAATGAAAGGTGCTATATATCTCCACATGCACCTTCAGTTACACACAACACCTAACCCCCTAACCGTTATACACCGCCATCTTGGAGCCATTATGCATCGTTATGCACTGCCACCTTCTAGCTCTTATCCTTACATCCTCACACTTGCACCTCACCTCTGTAACCCCTTTTTTTTGGTGCACGCCATCCTACTCTTTGCCTCCTTTTTTAAAATTCCTGCATCTCTATTAAGCTCCCGACTCCTTTGGTTATGCTTCACTACATCCCAACTTCATCAACCGACTTGCTCTCCTCCTCCTCCTTACCATGTCAAGTGCCTTCCCTGCCATGCCTCCTTCAAACAGGTTCTCTCCTTCTACAAACAACCCATCCCTTCATTCAAGCCTCTATTTGTGTCCACTTGCAGCACGGCTATCAGCACGCCAACTTCCTGTGGGCTTTATTCTCTATGCTGCAACCTTATCTCCTCTGCAATTCTACTACTTACTCCACATTCAAGGTCGTTACTCAACTCGCAAGGTCTCGTTCTTCCCTCTCTTGCAACTAACTACCAGCACTATGGCTCTCATTGCAGGCAGCTAGGCTATCCATTAGTAGCTTGGTGCTGCTGTCCCTTTTCGGTGTGTTGATATAGTAGCTACCGCTTTCCGTTGGAGCTTTTTGTCATAACAACTCCTCTTTTACTTTTAACTTCTCTTTTGTCTCTTTTGGCCCACTAATTCCTCGCTAAATGTGGTGTCCTGTTACTTCCATTTTCACAAGCAACCCAATGGGTTGGATGTAATCGTTGTCACTTGGAGCACAAAAGAGTGAATTTTCTACGAATCTAGGTTTCTCGACGTTAGGAGAAGAATAGGAAATGGATCAATAGAGAGAAAAATCTCATTCTTGTTGAGCTCGAGTGAACCTCTTCATTTAGATTGGCCAGATGGGAAAGAGCACTACTTTACTGCTTCCTTCCATTGTTTGTAGGCTGCTATGCATAGAGCATGTTCAAAAGAAGGGCGAGCTACTTCTGAACCTGGTATTTGAATACATGGACATAGATTTGAAGAAGTATATGGATCTTCATGGACATAGTAGTAATGGCACTCGGAATCCATTGCCAGTGAAACTGATTCGGGTCCGTTCAATTGTATTACAGAAGCTCATAAATTCGAACTACGTAACCATTTATACTTGACAATTCTGAAAAACAAGTAGTTGCAAAGCTCTGGAATTATATATATAATATCAGACCATGGCTAATGCAAGGAAATGCTTGCAAGAATATCTGTGGCAACTTGCTATTTAGTGCTGAATCTATGCAGAAAAGCTCCCCCTCCACATCTCAATCGCCGCATCTCATCGCTTGAGGTCCGTTACTCTCTACCCTTAATGCCCTTTGTTACCTGCGCATGCCTTTCCCTGAGATTGCACAAACCACTTTAGTGTGATTTTTGTGTTCTGCTACAGCATTGTGTCTATGTCGTAGGCAATAGAAATTCTGTATAGATAGCCACTATTGCAGAACTCAAAAGAAAATTAGTAATGTTGGTAAACGACTTTATAGGTATTAAAAATCTATACCCACAATACCCAATATCAATAACACTTATATGTTAGCAATTATCTCACTTTGAGATACGAAGATTCCACAATTACTAGTTGAAATACTTTACAAAATTGCTACTAATAACTGTGCCCTTATGAGAGTACGCATTCAACTTCATTATGCATAAAAGAAATACAAACTCTTTCGTACATACTACGGAACATTGTCAGACATATGAAGGGGGTAATACACAATAACATTCATGTCATTCCCTGGAAAGAATGGGCATTATCCTTCCTTAAGAAATAGGTGTGTGAGCCATGGCAAAGCTTAACGATCAAGCAGGAAGCTTACCAGATGTGATTCTTAAAATCTGGAGTAGAAGGAAGCATCTTCATTGCTCAACATTCTCAGAAGTCTAGAAAAAAGAAAGGAGAAAAACTACTTGCAGAAAGTAGCCACTCTTTAAGTAGATAGGAATAAAAGCATACATCCACATATAATGGTGCACATGGGCTTCATGCCAAGCGATTGGTTGCCAAAATCCATGGGCCAACAACCTACTTTCATGATACAGGATTGCAAAAGTTAGCTCCTATGCAGAGGGCAACATTGAAGTGCAATGCAAGAGAGCAGCAGTATACTAGCTGCCTTCAGCAAGACAAATACATTTGCCCTCACTAAATTGTTACATTTGCCTTCTTTTAGGTATCCAAGTAGACTAATTAGATTACACCTGCATGTATCATTAGCTACAATGCATACGCACTGAAGGCTTGAGAGGTTAGTCTGATGAAGGATGCTCTTCAGTGCAGAGAAAACTGCCTGCGTCCAACAAGGTAGAACAATAGTCTGTAGCCATGGTCTCATGAGCCTCTGATGCAGCTAGCATCGTGCATCATCCTCTAAAGACATAAAATGGAATTCAATCTGCAATCTTTGATGAAGAGGAACCTTTCCCAATAGACCCTTCTCTATGTCTATTTGATCTTTCATACACCATAGCCAGTAGTTGTAGAGGATTGACTACAGTAGGGAAAGAATTAAGGCTGACATGTAGGCAGCAAATCTGCTGCCACATGGGTAGCAAGTGTCTTTTAATGTATTTATTGGTGCATTGTAAAGAGTAAGTTGAAATTGGTTTGGCATGCTTTATGTAGTGTACTATTATGATTTCAAACATGAAACAAAGGCTTGGTTCAAGAAGTGGTGTCTGGTTCCTGCGCTCACAAGGTAGGGGGCTAAGAGGCACCATGACCTAGGACCAAGTTTCTTAGATCTAGTTGACAAGCTGAAGAAATGTATGCTTATTTATTTTTTAAAAGTTTCTGTTGTGAATATGCATATGCATCATTGTTTGTGATGTGCTCTTTCTTTTTTAATGTATTTATTAGTGCATTGTATAGAGTAAGTTGAAATTGGTTTGGCATGCTTTATGTAGTGGAGTATTATGATTTCAAACATGAAAGAAGGGCTTGGTTCAGGAAGTGGTGTCTGGTTCTTGTGCTCACAAGGCAGGGGGCTAAGAGGCACCACGACCTAGGACCAAGTTTCTTAGATCTAGTTGACAAGCTAAAGAAATGTATGCTTATTTATTTTTTAAAAGTTTCTATTGTGAATATGCATATGCATCATTGTCTATGATGTGCTCTTTCTTTTTTAATGTATTTATTGGTGCATTGTATAGAGTAAGTTGAAATTGGTTTGGCATGCTTTATGTAGTGTAGTATTATGATTTCAAACATGAAATAAGGGCTTGTTTTAGGAAGTGGTGTCTGGTTCCTGCACTCACAAGGCAGGGGGCTAAGAGGCACCACGACCTAGGACCAAGTTTCTTAGATCTAGTTGACAAGCTGAAGAAATGTATGCTTATTTATTTTTTAAAAGTTTCTATTGTGAATATGCATATGCATCATTGTCTGTGATGTGCTCTTTCTTTTTTAATGTATTTATTAGTGCATTGTATAGAGTAAGTTGAAATTGGTTTGGCATGCTTTATGTAGTGTAGTATTATGATTTCAAACATGAAAGAAGGGCTTGGTTCAGGAAGTGGTGTCTGGTTCTTGTGCTCACAAGGTAGGGGGCTAAGAGGCACCATGACCTAGGACCAAGTTCCTTAGTTCTAGCTAACAACCTGTAGAAATATATGCTTATTTATTTCTTTAAAGTTTATGTTGTGAATATGCATATGCATTATTGTTTGGTATGCATGATGTGATGTGATCCTTCTTTTTTTAATAAGTTGATACCAATTTCATGTATGTTGAGCTATGATAAAGTTGTTCTGATCCTACATATGAATGCTCTTTTGTTTTGATCCTACATATGGTTTAGGGATGGAAGGATCTAAGCATATGTCAGACATATATGCATTAGGATGGATAATTATAGAGATTATACAGTTTTGGGAAGATGCAGTTGGGTATTTTGAACAGTCTCGCCACATGCCTAATAGTGCACTATTAAAGTGTATTAAAAAATGTGCCTTTGAAAAGATGATGACTGAGAATTCTATAGAGAGAATAGCACTTATGGATACCTATAGTATCCTATCAACATTTGGATGTAATGCAAGTCTAGCAATGCGGCCCCTTGATGAGATGAATGTTGCTTTGAAGCTAGCAACATAGAAAATATACTCAGTCTACCTTTGAATGTTGCTTTGGATGTAATGCAAGTCTAGCAATGCGACCCCTTGATGAGATGAATATTGCTTTGAAGCTAGCAATATCTTGTTGTTGTATTCATGTGGTGGACTTGTATTCATTTTGTATTCATATAGTAGATTTGTATGAAAATAAATTAAAGTATTTCTTCTCTTGAAAGATGTGTTATACTTGATTTGCAACGCAGTTGAAGTGCACATAATTTTATAAGGATAAGAATTATTATGCTATAGCATGTGTTTAGAGAAAAGAAATTATGTTCTATTTTATGCTCAACTTATAAAGACATAATTTTTTAAACAAGTACTTATCATAGGAAGAAAGAAGAAAGATCAAGCTCTAGAGAAAAATACAAAAATGACATCTTTCCTATTACCTTCTACATCATTGGCACTAATATAAACATGTTTACAACATCAAGTACACCAGGGAATTTACTCTCAAGTTCATCATCCATGAATCATGAAGAAATTTATGGGCATCCTGAACATGCTTTGGGCACAATGCATCATGCTAGAAATCAATGTTCTAGATCACTACTTAACGATGATAGTTTTAACAGGGATTTGAGTTTTCAAGTCTTGGAAGCAGGGAAGACAGGATCACAAAACTATAATCAAGGGAATGCAATTGGAATTGAAAATTCATCAGCTGGCACATCATTGACAAATAATGAGGTAGTGGATTGAACTGGATTGGAAAGTGGAAAAATGTCAGAAACAGTATCATCAATGTCAACACCAATTGAAGAAGCCATTGAGAATGCATCACAAAGTTGCAACTCTTCAAACATAGCTATGGATACTACATCGTGGTTGGGAATGCATTTGTACGTGGTAGAAAACAATAAGAGAAAACCATATTACATGTACACAAACTTAATTCAGAATCCAATGCTAATAACTTAGTGCAAGTTTTGATCCAAGCTTTAAGAGAGTATGGAGGTGTGACAGAGTCTGAGATGGTCAAGAAACTTGTTTCTTTTGCATGTGATGGTGCTTCAGTCTTGCAAGGTTGTCGAAATGGTGTCTCTGTACAAATAGAAACAAAATATGCTCCTTACTATGTTGGGATACATTGTATGGCTCATCGCACAAATCTAGCTTACAAAGTTGTGTCCACATTTCCATCAGTACAACGAATCGAGACATTGGTTTAAAAAAGCTACTCTTACTTTTGCAAGAGTCCAAAAAGATACGATGAATTTAGAGTTATTGCAGAAGCACTAGGTACAAAAGGGAGGAAGATTTTGAAGAATGTGGATACTAGATGGATATCTTTGGTTCAGCCAGTGAAAAGATTATGGGATGAATACAAGACTTTGGTCTATTTAATGCACATGGAGGCAAAAGAAGAGGTTGAAAAGGCAGATATTTTGTATCATAAACTGACCAACATAGATTCGATATTGGGACTGTGTGAAATTATTCCACTTTTAGACAAAATCTAAAGAATCATTTGGATGTTCTCAAAAAACACTTTGGACGGGACATTGACATGGACAATATAAAGTACAATGGTTTGTTGGATTTTGGAAAGCTTTATTCACAGTCTTTCCCTTTTGGAGAAGTCATGCACCAGCAAAGTAATTTAATGGAAAACGTTCAAATGCAAGGTTCGATGGTTCGGCTTTGGAACGAGCTCTCTCGCAGTACATTCCTAAAAGATAACATTTCTGAGTACTTCAAGCTTGCAAATTTATGTCAAACCTTTATTCTTGGCTCAGTTGAGGATGAAAGGTGTTTTAGTACTCTCGGTTACTTGAAGAATAAGCTTCGTAATAAGCTAGATGATAACTTAGATCTTAGCTTGAGATTATACTCTTATTCTTATGATGTTAGTAGCTTTCCGTATGATAGAGCATTAGCACTCTGGAAATCAAGTTATGAAAGAAAAGGCTATAATTAGCTTTTTTGGACTATTTAAACTAGACTTTGAGAATTTTCTTCCCCCATTGGATTTGAAGGATATTCATTATCCTTGAACAATTTTATGTTTTGCATACTCTACAGTATCCTAAATGCTAGCTATTTCATGTATTTTGAAATTATGTAAAATGGAAAAGACAGAGTTTTCAATATAACTAGTTTTTAGTATATTTGTGAAAATTGAAAGTTTTTTAAATGCCCTAGAATATTTAGCCAAGTTTTGAAACAAAAATTATAACAAAAGATATAATTCGCCAATTCCTTGAAACTTTTAAAAATAATTTATGAAAAATTTTGCCAGTATATTATAATACTATATTTCTATACCTTCGATAAAAACATCCCTGGGCCAGGAGACTTTAATAGACCAAGTGTACACATAAGAGCGGAATGTACTTGACATAACACCAAGTGGCGGTGGTGCCACCATACCCAGGAGCAATGCAAGCTGAAGATGCAATTTGATAGGCAACACAACCAATGTATGCCTACTTGGAGCAGGGAAACATTGCATTCAACATGCTTATTGCACATGGAGGCCAATGGTTGGGTGAGTTAGCATCCATGCACATCATCAGCCAACAAAGTAAGCAAAGACAATGTGCCATCAATTACTTAGAGAGAAACACACAAGCTGTGATTCATGATGATGCAGGTACTACAGCATGTAAAAAAACACAACTTTAAAGACCATCTTACTATAGGTAGAAAAAGACAACTATAGATACCATGCTTGCAAACATGAGATACATGTACATAGTTAGAGATTTAACAATGGAAATGGTAAAAATGACCCCTTGGGTGTGCACAATGCATTTGTACATACCCTAAGCTAACAAGGACCATTCAAGACATGTTGATGCATGAAGTCCATGCCAACATATCTTCTCCAGAAAGGTTTGAGAAAGGGGTCCTTGGCCCCTAGGTTAGGGTTGGGGAATGATATTGGAGCAATAGGGAAGGGGGCTAAGATACTATGACCCCCACCCTCATGGAGACATGTGCAGTGGCCTTAATGCTCAAATGCCACAATAGGCAACACAACATGTCATAGTGGCCACAATACTTGGAAACCTAAAAAGTGAGCTCGATAATCTTTCACCAAAATTTTATATTAATATATAAGCATAGCTTGGATAAAAACATCCGTGAACATGTCAAAGTGACAACAATGATGAAATGACACACATAGATGGGTAGCCCAAGGAACAAGGCATATGATACCCAAAGAGAGAACAGGATCTCACCTTGGTACCATTTCAAGGGGTTCAGTCCTCAAAGTAGTTGGGTGGGCACCTGTGCCATGCCATGCAATGCACCTCCATGTGGAACCCATGCAAGAGGGCATTTAATAAAGACAAATTGAGAGAATAAGAGTTCACCTTAGAAAATCTATTCTAAAATCAGAGAGATACATACTATGCAGCTCCATGTGGCACCCATGCAAGAGTACATTTAATAAAGGCAAATTGGAGAATAAATGCTCACCTTAGAAAAGCTATTCTAAGATCTGAGAGAGAGAGAGAGAGAGAGAGAGAGAAGAGAGAGGAGCTAAGAATTTTTTTCAAAAAACTATACATGTGGGATCCCTACAACTTTCACATAGAACGTCTACTTATGGTAATATCCTGAGCTTTCTTTATGCTTTAATAAATTTCACTTCCAGGAATATCCTCAACTTTCTGTATGATTTAATAAATTTATAGTTTGATTTATTGTGAATTTTATTTTAAGTTTTTATTGGCACTTATAAGTTCTCACAAGATGTCTATGAAGCCTATGTCATTTCAATGATTCAATATGGTAAATTAGTGCATTCACATTGATTGTGCAATGCATACCATCACACAATCAAAAGGATGATGTGGGAGTGCCTATGAACTCTCAATTAGCATTGATAGTGGGACTCCATCCCCAAAAACACAAGCATGTGTTTTTAAGGAGGCTTCCACTTTAATTAGAGTTCTACATTGCACACCTTAATAAGTGGTTTTATCCTTGGATTCACAAAATTACAATCTTCTATACAATTAAGATTGAGGCTTTACTATCTTGTAACTATTTGAAGATCAAGTTTAAAGCCATGTATGTGACGCTTTTGTTGTAGGTTAAGGTTTGGAATATGTAGTTTAGAGATCAAATTTTCTATATTCTACCAAGGAATTCATAAGTTATGGCTCAAAACATCTTAGAATGTGTCTATGCCACAGCAATTTCAACATGCTTGCAATTGTTAATTATGAGGTATGGTATGATTGTGACATATTCTATGGTGAGCTGTTGAGAGATGTGGTGCCATGGGCACATAATTAAAGGCTAAGGTATGGTATAGGAAAGAATTAAAGTAGCCACCCTAGGATGTGGACTACATGATGTGGATATGTGGATTGAGGATATCCACAAGGAGAGATGTGGGTGAGAGGATCATACATGTGTTGACTATTCAAAGGGCACTCTTTATATAAGAGGCCTATCATGTATTGTTGATATAGGACTTTACAATAGATTGAGTGTTTCATACTTCCTTTCTCTTTCTCATGGAGTTTCTTCTATGGTTTGATCCTCCGTCACAATGTTTGCTCATTGAGTGATAGATTAGGCTAAGTAAAATCCGCACTTTGTCATGGTATCAGAGCATGGTTCTACCTTCCGTCGAGGCACCAAATTATTTCTCTAACCAACTCAAAATCAAGCCGCAAAATCCAGCCGACACCATAATGGACAAAAACCAAAATTTTTCGACCAACACCAAACTTTCCCAAAACCTTCAAAACATCAAAACCATCCTTTTTGAACACTATCTGTGATATATATTCCAAAATATTTCATATACAAAATTGGAGCCTCACAATTTGATCATAAGATAATTCCTTTAAATATACAACATTGTCACAACTCGCGGCTAGCTATATTTTTAGGGAAATTGACTTTGTGAGCTTTCTTCTACGAATTTTTTTGCTAGTGTCAACAAAGAGTGGGATGTTTTTAAAATAATTTGTTCGATCATAATCAAATTCCCTTAAATATACAACATTTTCATAAGTAGAGGGTTACTATATTTCCATAATGCTTTGTGTAGTAGCCCCTCTTCTTGGTAGTATTACCCGCAATGATGCTACACAACATTAAGATTTGTCACAAAGAATTGATTGCATGATCCCAATTATGATATGTATGCTCTTCTTTTTTAATCATTATAAAGAAGATGATAAATGCAAAATAGAGCACATCCAATGCTGTAAAATCAATGAGTCCTTCAAGTTGGTCTGCAAACAAATGAGTTCCGTTTCTAAGATTCATCTTTGTGAGAGTGTGATTGAGTGATCGAGTGTTTTCATTCTTTCATTCTGTTGATGAGAGAAAATTTTTGTCCATTGATTCCTTCCATTGCATTGAGGGAATTCTGTCATTGAGAGAGTAAGAGAGATCCATTGTGAGGGATTCAATTCTCCAAGGAGAGAAATTTGAAGAGTGCAAAGTAGTTCTGTGTTTTTTGAGAGAGATCTGAGAGAAAGAGAGTGTCATTATTTCTTTTAAGATAGAGTCTTGTCTATGAGAGAGAGTTCATTTGGAGGAATTCTACACCATGAATAGAGCATTGTGTGAGAGAAAAAAAGAGAGACCTGCAAGCAAGGCCAAGCAAGCAATAAGGAGAGCTCACATTAACAAAGGCTTCATCAACAGCTACCTCCAGCCCTGCTGCCTTCACAGAGTGGCCCAAAGCAGCTCCAAAGCACTGCGCCATAGCCTCTCCATCGGCTGCTCAAGTCTCTCCACCGACTGACTAAGCACACTCACCTCCTACACAGATGCAAGAGATTCTATAGTGCCAATAAGCTCCAAAGCTTGTGCTCCACCATCTTCAATGTACGCGACTCACAGTGCGCTCCTCCAAGCTCTGCCATAGCGATGTCTCCAGCAGCCTGCAACCTACGACCTTCTCACTGCAACTCCAATTGCGTCGATTGCAGCTCCAACTGTGCCGCCTCATAGAGGCCTCCACAACACAACTACTCCAAGCACACCCACAGCCACAGGCTGCAATGGCTGATGACTACGGATGACTCCAACAAACCATTGCCATCTATGCTCCTTCCAAGCTCCCGCATCCAAATGCTTAACCCCAAAGCCTCCAATCTATTGTAGCTTTAACTAACACTGCACCATCAACAAGCATACTCTAGCCACAAGCATCTACAGTGGATGACAAACAAATCAACGTGGACAATGGGCCCTGCACACAGTCGCCATCAATGATGCCTCCACGCCTGAGGAGATAGATAGCCCCGGTAGCCTCACCAAAGACATCCAACCAAAGCCTCTCCATACAATAGCACTAGCAACTTGATGGACTAAGCTCCTATGACAAAACAAACGTGACGGCTCCAGACCTCTCCATCAATCCACATATGTGCCCAAGCTCTTGCAAGTAGTAGATAGAATCTAAGCCTCCACGGTTGCCCCTTACCAGTTCTTCTACGGCAGTACAGATTGCAATCCGTCAGTGTCACGATCATCAAAGAAGAAAAATCGTGCCATCATCATTCTGCTGTGCAGACCTTCCCACACCAAGGTCTCTGACCTTGGAAAATGCCACGTGGCAATGGGTTGGTCATTATCTAACTATGGTTAAATCTTGATATGTTGGTTAGTAGAATGACACATGGCAGATAAGACCTGACTATGGTAAGGTTAAGGTCACCCACTAAGCCAGGGTTAACGTTAGCTAAATGCCACCTAAGTATGCACAGTCAGCACTACCACCCAAGCATAGTCTCCTTGCCAAGCACAGTCTTGCAAGCTACATGTGAACAGTCTCTGCCACATCATCAAAAGCCCTCTTCTTCAGAAAAACTTCGACAAGCCGTAACTTTTAATCCAGGAAGAATTTGGACAAGCTCCAAAAAGGAAAAGTGATCGTCTTTTTGAGCTCTACGCAATGTCAGATCAAAATCATTGTTAGCAATTAGACACTGCCAATATTGAAAGAAATCAATTGGTAAGACCTATGCAACAAATGGAAAAGCGACGCATGAATGCAAAATGCATGCCAAAAGCACAAGTGCATGAGATGACCATAGCACAAAGCATGGCATCCACACATAAATCATCAAGGAACATGGAAGAACAAAGCTCAAGCTACATCGAGTAAAGATGCGAATGCCATCGACATCAAGCATTGAGAAGTAATATCCTTACCACCTTTAGCCCATATGTTTTGTAAATCAAGCCTAACCACCTGAGAGTAGCTATGAAAGCACCCAGGGAAGGTATTGACATGTAAAATCCACACTTGACCACCTTAAGTAGCAATGCAAGCACTAAGGGGAGGTGATGGAATGTAACTCACATCTGACCACCTTGCAGCAGCCAAAGGATCATGGCACCAAGGGGAGGTATTGAGAGATGTGGTGCCATGAGCACATAATTAAAGGCTAAGGTATGGTATAGGAAAGAATTAAAGTAGCCACCCTAGGATGTGGACTACATGATGTGGAGATGTGGATTGAGGATATCCATAAGGAGAGATGTGGATGAGAGGATCACACATGTGTTGACTATTCAAAGGGCACTCTCTATATAAGAGGCCTATCATGTATTATTGATATAGGACTTTGTAATAGATTGAGTGTTTCATACTTCCTTTCTCTCTCTCATGGAGTTTCTTCTATGGTTTGATCCTCCGTGAGAATGTTTGCTCATTGAGTGATAGATTAGGCTAAGTAAAATCCGCACTTTGCCATGGGCCCCTTGTGAGGTATGGTATGATTGTAACATATTCTATGGTGGGCCCCCTTTAAGGTTTGTAATAGTGTTTTGGGTATCAAGGCATTAAACTTTCAACAATGTATATAATTTCAACCCTTTTAGTAGCTACTTCACAAAATTTGAATGTTTTGAGAATACCTAATCAGTTGACGTTCAAAATTATTTTTAAGGTTCTTTGGATTAATTCCCCATCTTATTATTGCTTCACTAGTAGAAAATGGGGTAAAAAGCATGTATACTACTTGACTTGGCTCCTTAAATGTATTAGTCTCATTTGCTTTTAGCGAATATAAAAAATCGTAATAAATATCAAAAGAGTTAAAAAGTTACACAATAAATAGTGGTGGACAACATGTAGAAGATATTCTATTGTTGTAAAAAGTGATGTAATTTGGATCACTTGTGTCTTTCTACCTTTATACCAATAGGACACACAAAGAAATAGATTTTAGGACACCTCTTATAGGAGTACATGTATAAAAGGGTTGGGTAGATTTTTCCAATAGTTTTGAAAAGAAATATCTTAAAGCTTTCATGATACTTGGCATGTGTTATTCTAAAATGTGGTATATCTTAAAATGATTTGGTAATATTTAATTCATGATAACCTTGTGCCCCCATAAGTTTTTTAAAACATTGTGATGTTTTGACTAACATACCCCTATCTATGAAGTAATCCTACACACATAGCACTTTCTTAGAGATTACATGATAGGAAAGGTGAAATTTTTTACGTATGTACTTGCCAATAGAATGTCAAAATGACAATGAAAGACAAAATTATGGAAATCAAAACAACCCCATGAAGATCCTCAAATACATTTGATACATAAATTTAGGGACATGGCATTAGTAGATTACATGACCAGGAGCACTGCCTGTACAGTGATAACAAAAAGTGGTATCCAAATTTGTGAAAGCATTCCAACAACCAAATACAGGTCTATGAAAAGAATAAAAAGCTAGTGAAACAATTATGGCATAACAACATAAGAGCCTTTTGAAATAAGAGGGACATCTATAGGGCTTGGATATGGACACATTTTCTCAATACAATGCATGTATTTTTCTTCATTGATTAAAGTAAGCCAAGATTGTGCCTATGATTTGAATTTGGTATGCATTATGTAGTATGATAAATGATGTTTGAGAGACATGGAGAGAGCTTTGAATTGCACATTATATATGCAATATTATTCTAGTCATTGATTAAATTATGTCCCATTACATGACACAGTGTGTGGATTATGTCTTCATATCCTCTATTGCTTCAATCTTATTTAGTAGGCTTTTAGCTAGCTAGTGCTTTTGAATTCATTTTGGGATACATAATGTAATATTGTACATGTGGAAAGTATTTCAATCTCAAAGGGTTCTTGTTTCTAGGTTATTCATTGGATGTGTAGATGTGGTAATAGGCATGTGATAGGCCAAAAAAATATTGAACATAGCCAACTAGATTGTAGCAATTCTATATGAGCCTATGCTCAATTTAGAAAATCATTTTAGTGTTTCATTTTGTGTTTTGATGAATAGCTGTGATAACTTTTTGATCAAGACTTGTTTTTGAGAATCCTTTTTTGGGTCTTGTCTTATCATAGGTCTAAACATTTATTTTAGGTAATATATCTTGTAGTCTCTTTACAAGCATTTGCTATATCTATTCTTTATAATTCTGTATCCTTTTTTTTAAATAATTTTTAGTATGAATATTTGTAGTTTCAAAATAATGTTAGAGCTCGAGCTAGTCTATTGGTGCATATTTCACCTAAGGGGTTCATTATATAAAACTATACTGAACTCATGCATTTGAAGAGTAAGTTTAAATACCCTTTTTTGACATATTTTTAAACCCAATCCTTCACACATATCTATTTTCTCTCTAAAATTCCCTTTATAATTATTTTCCCTAAAATGCACCAAGAATATTACTATAGCAAAATCATCTGGATGCATTCATAGCAATTTATCTAAATATCAACTCTATAAGAAGAAAAATTAGAGGTTTCAAACATAAAAGACAAATCAATGGACTAAAATGAAACTTCATCCAACCACTTGGTGAGAACACCATTGCTTAAGGAGGATTTTTTAAAGTAAAAGATTTTTTTGAGTATTGTTCATACATAGTCAATGCGTAATTAGCTAGCTACCATCCATGTTGAACAATGGATCCATAATGGGACATGATTAATCAATTGGTTTGCATATTTTAGGTACTATATGTCGATTTAGATGATATATTATCTCCATTTCTTGTGTTCTTTATATCTAATTTAGTACATAGGTAATCAACCCATGCTTATGTTGAATGATGACAAAGGAAGCTAGATCCATGGAGCTAGATTGTTAGCCAATACTACACATTGTATTGACTTGGAAATGCAATGTTGTTCTAGCTAACTAGCTACTTCATGTCTTATTATATGCTTGCATATGCAATGTTGTCAAGACCATTGTCTTCTTGATATGCTAGCCATCTACAATATTTTCATTTCCTCAATTAGTGGCTAGCTATCTATGGTTATGAGATATGCACCAGCAAGATGGTAAGTTATATCATTCAAACCAAAGCTAACCAGACTAGAATATGGTAAACTAGCCAATGGATGGACACATTGATGGAATTAATGCCACTTACATGTGCAATAGGAGGATGTGTATTGTACTAGAAACCTAGGGTGGAACAACACGCACTAATATGGGAGACCCAAGAAACATTTTCCCATAAGATGTGGATTGCACTAAACACCTACGGTGGAACAACATGCACTTATATGGGAGACCCAAGGAACATTTTCCCAAGGAGAATGAGTTGAATACTTTTCAAGTTGTGAGATGATCTCCATCATATCTTTCATATACCTTATAATGCAATGAACCCAAGGCATTGGTTTCCATTCTCCATATTCTCGATAGTTTGAAGCATCTCCTTACTTGGAGCTTAATGACATGTTTACACTTGCATGTAAGGGGGTTGAGTTTTAAAATCAAGCTCAAATTCAAATATATATTCAAACCTAGGCACTAGTCATGTGTGTTTTGAAAAAGGAACCTTCAAATCTTTTATAGTGGAAGAATGTGATGGAAGGAGAAAATATTTTAAGTTGTAAGAAGATGACTGTAAGGAGACGGGCTCCATCAAAGACATTGGGATAGACACCATCAAACCAACTACTATTGGAGGAGAGAAAGGGATCATTCATGATGTTCTCCATGTTCTAGAGATAGCCAAAAAAATTTCTACCAATTGAAGTATGTCATAAAAAGGGGATGGAAATAAGCATCAAAACTAGATAATGCATGATCATGAAGAATGAGATATTGCTAGTTAGTGGCATACAGGATTGGTCACTCTATTGAGTCAATTGAGTTCTGGTGCCACATTTGCCAACACGGTCATGGAAAAAGCAAACTATGATGCACTTTAGCATAAACCATCACAAAATTTCAAAGGCATTCATAACATCAATTGTTTTAGGTGTTTGTCTACAAAAAGAACAAGTAACAATCATATTAGAGTTTATCCATTCTAATTCTTGCAAACATCTCTCTACTCAATCAAGTGGGAGACCCAAGGACTTTTTAACTTTCATCAAAGATCATTAAGCATTGATCATATACTTTAGAAAGCACAAGTGTGAAGTCCTAGAGAAGTTCAAGGACATGTACTCAGAAATTAGATTGAGAAGAAGATCCAAAGCCTAGGTTTGGATAATGGAGTTCAGTGCACAAGCTTAGGTTTTGATATATTACATCATGATTTTGGCATACACCATAAATATACCATGGCCTTGTCACCACAAAAAAATGTCTTTAAGGCAAAGAAATGCTCCATCATGGACCTTAGTCATTGTAAACTTCAACATCATATCTTGCCCAAATACCTATGGATCTATATCACTAATTTTCTAGCTCCTTAATTGAGTGCCAACTACATAAAATACTATACAAACCATGAAAGGATGGAAATTTGAGTGTTTATGTGCCTTATATTTGTTTCGTTCATAAGCATCAAAGGGCTAGGTTGGGTGGAAGAGGCAAATGGGTCTTCTTTTTCCAAGAAAAATGATAAATTAAAATATATAGAAGTGAATGCAAAACTTGGAATGCAAAATCTTAAACAAGTAAACCTACTAGAAGTCAAAGCAAGAAACCTGCCAACAAGCAAATCCAAAAAAATCGAACGTGGAACAAGTTAGGCAGAACAAGTGAAGAATTTGGGACCAAAACCTAAACACGTGAACTTAGACTAAGAAAACTTGGAACCCTATCCAAAACAAGTGACGCTAGAACAAGTGACCCAAAACACAAAGACTAGCAAGTAAAATCGAAATAAATGAGCCTAGAAGAAGAGAAGCTAAAATATGAAAACCAAAACTAGTGAAGATCAAAACCCATAAGAAGTGGATTTGGACCAAACAAAATCAAAATCTAGAAAAAGTGAATATTTAACCCTAAACAAGTGAGCCATAAGTGAAATATTTAACCCTAAACAAGTGAGCCATAAGTGAAATAAAACCAAAACAAGTTAAACAAACCCAAAACAAGCATGGCCATAACATATGATATAAAATCTAGAACAAGTGAAGCAAACCCAAAACAAGCATGGCCGAAACATGAAACAAGTAAATCTAAAAACTCAAATAGAGTAAGGCAACCTGGAACAAGTGAACAGGTGACTTGGAATAAGTGAATAACAATAGTGAACTAAAACCCAGAATATATGAATCTAAAAACCAACAAAATGAAACCCAAATCCCAAAACAAGTGCGAAATATAGAACCCATGTGTTGAGCTCGACAAGAAGAAAAATAGAGTTCTCTCCCATAATCCTTAGTTCCCAAAAGGGGAGCAGATAATTGAAATAGCATGGGTTGAGAACCAAAGGTCTAGGAGGTCTTGCCTATGAAGAGGATAAAGGTATTGGAGTTCCATAAGCATACCGTGGAAATAATCTACAACCCTATTGGATCTAATATCGATGCATGCATAAATAGTTTTCCACATCTACCTACCAAGTGGATAGACATCCTTGTGTAGTTAGGGAATCTCTTGCATAGACCATCCCTGTGTAGTGAAGCTAATCCTAAGTGCATGGGAAATTTTCCATAAGCCCATGTGAAAGATAAGCTAAAGAAGGGTTCCTTGTTTTTCTAGAGTGGACTGTCTGATGAGCATTAAGATTTGAACTTCCAAGTGAAGTTTGATTTCACGTTTTGGCCATTCACTCTTGTTAGACTTTGCAAAGGAAGGGATATTGACCAAGCTAGAATTTGGTTCCCATCCATATTTCCTTAAGAGGAATTAAACCTTTCCATTAAGTGAATCCATCCTCCTAGAGGCAATCCTACCCATCTTTACATTAAAATCCACATCTGATAGATCTCCAACCCTTATTCTTCAAGTTCTTTTGTTCCAAATGTCCCTTGAGGCTAAAAAGTCTAGCCATCCTTGGAATATGGCCCAATAAGATTGAGCTTAGAAAGATTCTTGAGCAAGAGAGGAGAGGTCAAGTCTTTAGAGTCTAGGATTGTGTATTATCCATTTTCAAGCAATCTTATGAGTAGCCTATTGGATGTTGCACACACCTGACCTTCTTTGTCCTTAGGCAGAACAAAAAAAAAATTTGTTGACTATCAATGTTTTATTTTTCCTTATTGCATCCTCATAAAAAGCTTTGGGAAAGAGAGATCAACCTCTTTAACATTTTCTAAGAAGGGAGATAGCAAGACAAATAATACATGGCTAGCCAAGTCCTAGCCATGTAAAGGCAGAGATTTAAAACCAAACATCTACTATTTTAAAAAAACATTTACTTGCAAGGTCCATCTAACATCCTTTCCACCAATAAATTTATTCTTAACTTTGCCCAAAAGCCAGTCCCATCATTTGGAAATCTTGACACCTAATCCCATAGGAACATCTAAGAATCTAAGATTTGGCCTCTAAGGAGTTTGATGCATCTCAAATCGTCAAGAGAAGGGACGTTGCTGCCCAAAATTGAGGAAAAGCACGTTTTAGATTGGTTAACTATACATCCCAATGCGTAAAAAAATTTGTTTAGAGAGTAAAATCATAGTTGCCTTGTCGAGCATAGAGGTTGAGTATAGGGGTGCATCAATGGCTGCATGTGAGGTAGCTTGGTTGCATAAGCTACTTTATGATATGCATTGTCCCTTGGACTAAGATTGGTCTCATCCGCAAATTTTTTATTAACCATGTGCTGACCATCCGAGAGTTCAAGTCCATGTAGATTGCTAATTATCACCTCATGATGGATAAGCCATCCTAGTAAATCAGCTATAAAGGAGCTATAGGTAAACCTTGTCTGATTGATCTTTAGAGGAAAAAGGATAGGACAATCACCCATTTAGATACACATTATCATTGACATGTGAGAGAAAGAGACAATGTTGCTCCCCAAATTCCATGTCCCTTAGGGAAAGAACGACGAAGTCCCAATCAAACCTTGTCAAAATCTATCATAAGGATATGCCTACCATGAACAAAATCCTTTTGTCCACTAACAATCTCCTTCACATATAGAGATTTGGACATGCAAATTCTATCCAATCGAGCTTTTCTATCCTCACATATGCAAATTCTCCTTCACATATAGAGATTCGGACATGTAAGTTCTATCCAGTCAAGATTTTCTATGAGAATCACCGATCTGACGATTGGATCATGTTAACAATTTGTCATTATGTCATCAAGCGGTTTTTTATGCTTCTTTTAAATTGTCACATGCGAAGAGTTTTGAACCTCTCAAAGTTGAGCCTTTTTTAATCCACCAATTTGAGCTATGTTCCACCGTATTAAAATCTCCTAAAAGAATAGGGGAATTCAAAATGAAAGGGCCACTACTCCCACAAGCTCTTCCTCCTTGAGACAGTAGGAGCATACAAAGATACCACAATCATCTTTCCAAAATGTTGATTTCGATGGAGAGCCACCTAAGGACTTCTAGGTCAATGAATACAAGATGGAGATCCACCTAAGAAATTTCTAGGTCCATCCTTCCATATTATTAGCAAAATGACTAAGGATCCCCATTGTAGTGCCCCCAGTTTGCTAGAATGAGTACCAAGTTCTCCTTTCATCCACCATGTTTAGTCTTTATAAAGAGGTTTCTCCTCTGGATATGATCTTTGTAGAGCAATTATCAAAGGAGAGAAAGAGTTAAATCCAAGCCATCTACTAAGGTAGGTAGCCCTGATGGGGTACATAGCCCCCTAACTTTCAAAGATAGCATTCTAATGGATTTATTTACCGTTCTTTTTTGTCTTTCCATACAAGCTAGTTAGTATCTTCTCCTTAATGCCAACCTATGTGGCCTCAACTTGCATGTAAAATTCCACTCCAAGGATCATTTAACTCTTCATCATTAGGCACACAAATGTGATTACCTATTTTTTTGTATCACCTCTTGCTCTAGGTCTCCCACTTTTTGGATATAGAAACATATTCTATTAGGTATTCTTATTGCTGAAGCATACAGAAAGAATAACAACATCTTCTACCAAGTCTTCTTTCTATTGGAGGATAGAGAAAGGATTGTTCAAAGGGATGTCTAATCCTTTCTACCAATTGGTTTTCCTAAAGTTGGAAATCTAGGACAGGTCTACAAGTCGTGATGGAATAGTAGTAGGAGGAGATGGCTTAGCCACCTGTTTAATAGCTCTTTCATATCTTTCTAAATTTTAGCAATAGGGCCCAAGGATTTCTTAGGTGAAGTAGTATGAGAAATCCCTGTTTTCAAGGCACACTCTTTGACTAATAGCCTATATTCAAACACAAAATCCAAATTTAGGTAGGTTTTTGCGGATAAGGTGTTGGATCCTTGGATTGGTGACTTACTTCAAATGAATCATGATGTAATCTGGGAGCTCTTTCACCAATCTATCAAATTCAAACTTGATGATGCACCCAAATTTGATAACATATTCTCAAATTCAAACTTGATGATGCACCCAAGCTTGATAACATATTCTTTTTCTACCCCTCTCATAGTCCCAAGACTAATGTAAATCTTGTCAATTTGATTGCATTTCAAATTGGTTTGGAAGAGATTTGTCACTTCAAATGTATGGAATGGAATAATTGCAATTTGATGCAAAATTTGGGCATACATGCACATGCCCAAAGTCTAATATTATCAACAAGCTAAGCAACAGTAAGTGGCAACAATTGAGAAGTGTATCATCTAAGGTAGACATAATTATTTGCTAAGGGTCAAGGATATTACGTAAAGGTATAGATCACAACGTGGAAAATATAAAAGACTAACATGAATCACTCTTAAAGAAACCTGATGCTATGAAGTGTCACCACAATGGTTATATGTTGTTTTAGATTTGTATTCAAACTTTGAGCACATTCTATGCATATGTGCAAAAGTACATAGGCAAAAAAAGTAAGTACTCTCAGGTGGCAACAGAGATCATATTGAAATCCAGAAAACTCAAGTAGGCAAGAGTCACTTGAACAACAGGCTTTATCCATAAGGGTAAAGCCTATTGCTATACTTATTTACATAGTACATAGCAAGAAAAATAGGGCCTCCATAGTCGCCCATAACAAATTAGTATCAAGGAGCCGATACAAGGTAGTATTTGTAAGACTTTAGTTAAGATTTTTAAAGGAATAATTCAAAAGGAAGTCTAACAAAGTTTCAAAAGCTAGCCCATCCACATGGATTTTATATGTGACTTATCTCTACCCATGGTATCTTGCAACCCTTATTCTTTGTATCATGGACTTCTTTGTAGAGTCAAGCTGCAAAGCCCACCATCTAGCTCCTCCATTAGTGCCACTCCAAACACCATCCACCTTCTCTACTCCTCTAAAAATCTTACCTTTCAAATCCTCTAGTAGTCTTTAGATGCACCATCTTCCAATTCATGCACCAATATCTCTCCTATCAACCTTCCCCAAGCTATGTCTAAAGTGAATGTGGAGGGATGCATTGTCCATGTAAACAAGGACACTTTGATCACATACTTTAGTCATGATGGTGGAGTAAAGATTGGGAGCTTGACACCGAAAGTACATTGTAAGGAGAACAATTCTCTCTTTCTTAAAACACATAGAACCATTAAGTATTGACAGTTCCAAAAAGTAGTAGAGCAAGTTTGATATTAGGTGTCCTACTCAAAGGTAGTTGATAAGATTGTATTGAACATCTGGAAGGGTGCATGTTGAGGACCTTAGCTTCACTACTTTATTGAAACTCTTTCACAATCTCTTTCAATTTTGAACATGCATTCTCCCAACAAATTGAGTGTGTAAGTCCTATTCATTCTCAATTTTAACATTCATTCTCTCAATTTTTAACATTCAGTCTCCCAACAAATTGAGTGTGTAAGCCCTAATAGCTTCTTTTTAATTTCTTTATTCTCAACTTTTTTTGGGGTAAGAATACTTTTCTAAATAACAATGTTTGCTCATATACCAACTAATAAAAGTCCAAGAGTGAAGCCTAGTATAATATCCCACCAAACTAAAAAAATAAGAGTAGCATGGTGAAGTCCTAAACACCTAAATTATTGATTAGACATATACTATCTTATCAATAATTATAGTCACACAACTCTTTCATTGTGGATTTCAATTTGAAAAAAAAAGGAGCCTAGTTTGAGATCAATGCCTTTGGTGAGCGGAAGCTCCAAATTTTCTTGCATACCACATGTTGGATCATTGTTGTCATGGTTCAATAGCTTTCGGAAGGGATGTTGCTGCGCATCCTCATATTCCATCTATGATTGTATGATGTTTCAAGTTTGTATTTGGGATGGCCCCTCTGGTAAGATCAATAATTTAGAAATGGTATTCAATTTTTCTATGGTGTGGGCATGAGTGAGGTTGCTCATGCACGTGTGACTCTCTTAAAACAAATGTGAGAAATAAAGGTGAGTGAGTGGAAGAGCCATGAGTTCATCGTAATCTATAGAGGGCTTTAGCTCATTGCTCAATAAATATTTTGATACTCTAGGACATGTGTTCTAAGGTACAAGTATACACACATGGTCGCCTCCTCCATGGATGACATCTAGTGACCTAATCTTCCATAGTTGGGTAGAGTGAGGGAGTTTGAATCTCCATTGGCTAGACTTGGCCTCAATGTTTTGGTTAGGGATGTTTTGGTTAAGGAGTTAGGTCGTTGGGTGGCTAAACAATATGGGTAGGATTGCAATTGGGAAGCCTCATGATTGGTGTCATGAATGTGTGCATTGACAATAAGAGCACCATTCTAATGCCAACAAGAAGTTGTTTGCCCAACATAGATCTTTGGATTGTTGTAGGAGGGATGTTGGGGGTTCTCCTCAAAGATCTCCTATAAGAAAAAGATCTTGGGGACATTTCGTCTTCTTAATCATAGGTAGAGATGCTTGATGCAAGCTTTAATTCTCTTATATCCAAGGTGGCCTCAGCTACTCTTTTAGGTAGCGCAAACATAACCTCTTGTAGAGACTAGGCCATTTCTACCTTGGTGATTGGGCCATGCGAAGAATAGGTTTCGAAAGTTTACCCATAGTTACAATGAAACATGTTTCTTCAAACTTGCAACATAATCTCTTGTTCAAAAAAGTGGCCCTTTACTATTGTGGGTTTTGCCCTTATTTGTCTTTATGTGGGATAGCTCTTAATTTGCAAATTGTCTTGTTACTAATTATTAATTGATGGTCTTCACATTATAGTCATTGTCGTTATACTAGAATTTGCCTATGGCCTTGACACCATTATTTATGCAATTCACATCGACAGATGGAACTTGGCAATCACCATTCCTGCATTCTAGGTTTTTTAGTTATATGTATTACTAAATCTAATGAGTAGGTTCCAATTTTTCATTCTTTAATACCATTCTTTCTACTTCACCACAATTGACATTCGTGGACAATAGGCAACAGAATATATGTTTGATACTTCTATGCATTGTGCGTCATTGTCTAGTGGACGTAATTTCAACATCAAACATATGGACCTCATACCATGGGCCAAAAGTACAAATTCAAGTTCGTAAACTTATCCCTTTTTTTTGAAATATTTCATCTGGTTGCAATTTTCACACGCTTTTGAAATTGTTTGTAAGATAAGGATGACAATGTCAGACCACAACTCACCTAGAGTAGTCACATTAGAGGTAGTCGTAGCAAGGATTTAGGCTACTAGACTGACTTTACTAAGAAGGAGGTCAGAAATCTAATTATCCAAGTTTGGATGTTCATAATCAGTCTCTTTAAGAGAAGTAGCGATCAATTTGGAGACATGGGGCCATTTGGACAACTTGCGGAGTCTTGTGAGGGTGGAGTGAATTCCTCAATTAGCTACCCAACAGCTCTAACTGAAGTATCCTATGTGTGGTGCAAAAGGCAGGGAAGCCATGACCTACGGAAGGGAAGATGAGGACTGTAAGGCCAGTGGTAGCAATTGGAGATGTGTTTGCTCAATGAAAAAAGAATAGAATTCCTTGGGAGGAAAAGGGAGAGAGTAGTGGAGTGAGAGAATACAGGAGAGGACATGGGAGTGGAGGAGAAAGGAAAGTAGGCTTCAGCTGCCATTAATGCACCATTCTGCTGTATTTGCTTAGTAAAGCTTTCATCCTTTATTCTAAATCTACAATTCTAACTTCCCGCTCTTGTGGTAAACTTGCAAGAACTACCTTGTGTTGCCACACAATACAAAGCACCTCCTTGGGTAGGTGCAGAAACATCCTAACTGTTCAACCTATCCCTTAACATAGCAAGCAATAATGAAAAAGTAAAACCTGTTTCTCGGTAAATTCTAGGTGTAGGTTCATGTTGTAAGCTTGCAAGGCATAAAGGTGGAAACCTAGAGAATCTTTACATGCAAGGGTCCTTCAAAATGATATAAGCTTCTTTAATGCTTCGATTCTAAGATTAAATGAGGGGTCACATATTTCAGACAATTTAGTCCAAGGTCCTTCAAAAAAGGAAAAATCACATGCTTATTAATTGTCCACAAAAGAATTTAAGCAATTTTCCAACTCATCTCGAGTCAGTAATTTGGTTGTGCGAATGTAATCCAAATCCGGTTTTTGTGAAATCTCTTCAATACTCAACTCTTTCACAGAGAAAAACTGGTCCAATGCATCCTTAATGCTACCTAAGAAGAGGCTCCTTGAAGGACAATAATCTTTAAGCTTGCAGATGAAATCTCCATGAGCACGACCCTGGTATGATCACCAACAAATAGTTTTGTATCAGCTAAATGAAATTAATTGTGTTTGAGTATGTGAATCTGGGCCATGGAGGAAAGGGGGGGCGAGGAAAGAGGCATGCAAAAAAATGCCATAGAAAACAAGTTCCTTCTACAAATTATTATCTTGTTACAGCATTGTGCAATACTTATGAAAGCACTCTGATCTAGAGACTATGTCCGACAATATGTCTAGCAGCATGATACTTAGAACATGAACCACCCATTTACAAGGATCTGCGTCAAAATCCAACATTAACTCATAGCATGCTTCAAACTGCACTCATTACAGGACTAAACAGCCTCTTGAGGTGAGGATGAGGATGAGGATGAGGATGAGATAGTACTAAGAGCTACAATCCAGTGCTAGGAGGCATAACAGAAACCAAGTTATCAGCCATTGGCTTGGAGCAAAGCAGACAAAGAAACAGATTTTCTTAAATATGTAACATGTAGAAGAAAACAACCTCATTTTCAATATACAAAGAGAGCAGCTTGAGATTACAGCAGAATCCCAAGGCAGACTAGAGTCAAAAAATTCCAACGCTCAATCTAGAGCCTTGCAAAAGCTGGCTGTAGCCAGGCCATGCTACATCAATAATACCCTTGATCGTGAACATTCCAGATATTTGTAAAACAAAAGCTCATCCAGATTGCCATATCATCAACCACATGCAGAGGTTGGAAACAAGATAGAACAGGAGAGAACGGAAGGAAAGGAGATTGTAATGTGGAAACAGTTGACTTAGCGGATGTGAGGCTTGAACAAGAGAGGATGTGAATGCACACACACTTATCTATACGTGTATTCACGTGAGTATATATTGCATTATCTTAGCAGCTGGAGGGAGTCCAGAGGAGCTGATGGATCCACTGACATAAGAGAAGGCTTCAGCAACGACCTTATGAAGGCAATAAAGGGCAGCAGGGTGAAGCATTGTTTGAGGAGGTCAGCAAGGCCATCAACAGCACTAGGGATGTAGAAATCTAAGCGGCTAGAGGTCTCAAGGGCATGTAACCATGGAAAAAATGTAGCCTTAAAGGCTGTAAATAGCTGTATGTATGTCCCAGAACAGGTTACTAGCAAGAATGGAAAGGTCAGATCAACCAGATTTCCACCCAAGAACAACTCCCTTTACAAGACATTTAGCACTGCCTTGCCTTGACGAAATGGCTTCTGACATGCTCCCATTAAACATGAAATGCCATCATCGTTGGATGATGCATGTTTTGACCTTGAACTACACGATTCCCTCCCCTTTGTATATTTTGTCCAAGAACAGCTATACTAGCAAGTATGAAAAGGTCAGCTGAACCGGGTTTCCTCCAAGAACAACCCCTTTGCAAAGCATTAACGCTGCCTTGCCTTGACGAAATGGCTTCTGACATACTACCCCCTAAACAAAAAATGTCTAGTTGGATGATGCACGTTTGGATTTTGAATATAAAATTCCCTCTCCATTGTGTCATTAACTTCATTGGCTCGGTTCACTTGTGATTGCAGTATCCTTGGCTGCCAGCTAGTTAGGTAACCACCCATATACTTCGCATTCTACTAAAATAGAGAGGATTGCATTTTATGTGGTAATTAATCTAGTTGTCACATAGATGATTGCTTTGACTTCTCCACTGCGAGTTTTGATCACTTTGCTCCCTCTGCCTTGTCCTTTGGGTGACAATCCTCTGTCTCTAACAAAATGCTTTGCCCTTAATCATTGCCAAGTGCTACTGATGGCCACCATTTGTAGATGAGCCAAGATGCCTTTGATCTTTTTGAGTAACAAGCAGTTAAGTTCCTCATGTGGGAAAGTTTTCTGAGAGAGGTAATAAAGTACTCATAGGAAGGTCCTAGATCCTACATGATGACTTGTATGCACTTCTTATCACTGATAAGACAGCCTATAACCTAAGAGGAATCTGATATTCTTGGGTGTTTGGGAACAGACGACGTTAGAATTTGACATCTCCTGATGTACAGTATAAGTGAGGGCTTCTTTGTGGGTGTGACTGCCTAACGTGAGGTTAGATCATGGATCCGTACCAGGGCCATGTGTACAGCCAGGGTACTACACTGGATCCAGCCATATTCAGGGATGGTTCGGGGGTACAGCAGGAGGTCTGGCCACAGATGGGCTGGTACAGGCCTGATTTTGGGGGTGTTGGGGTCTGATTTTGCCTGCCTCAGGAGGCGCCTACAGCCACCCAGTTAGCACCTGGGTTGGGGGCCAAGCAGGAGTCAGGACCCCAACCTGGTCAGGTTAACTGACCAGCCTGGTCGGGTTGACCAAACCCGACCCGAGCCTGCTGACCCAGGGTCAATCCAGGTCATCCTGCATAAGCAAGCCAACTGTAGGGTTTGGGGACCTATATATAGGCCCCTCCCTACCCTCTTTTCAGCATCTTGTGCCAGGGTTTTTCAGCAGTTCAGCAGGTCTTTTTACCAGGTATTGGGTGTCAAATTCTCTCCCTCGATCACATTTTCTTGCCTGCTGTGACTTTTCTGATTTTGCTCCGTTTGCTGTTCACAGATTTGCTGCACTTTCACATGTATCAGAGCAGCCAAACGAGTAGAGCTTGGGACCCAGAGAGCTGCAGGAGCAAGCATCGGGTTCAAGGCAAGTTTGCTGCTGTTTGGAGGCGTCTGAGGGACCATTGGAGCGTGCTGAGGGTGGACTGTTCGGAGCAGACAAGCAAGGGAGCTGAAGGCGATTTTGTTAGAAGATACCGAAGGCAGGGGCAGCACGTGTGTGGATCTAGAGAGTTGAAGGCTGAAGCAATGGAGCAGCCACCCTTTCTTCCATTCTCATCTTCCTAGTTTATTTCAATCTCCTCTTTTCCTATTCACCCTTGTCTCCGAGAAGTCAACTTTACTTGAGATGGCTGAGAACAAGGTCAAGATCCCTGTCCTACCCACCTTTCTAGTGGACCGGCAGTTGGATGGCAACAATTACGGCATATGGAGAGCTATGATGGAGTCAATTCCATTCTTAAGCTTGACATCTCCACCAGCTTCCAGATCCTCCCCGCAGTGTCATTAGCCTCCCATCATCGCCATGAGCTCAGTAATCTCTCTCTGTGGCTTGTATGATTTTGAGAGAAGAGTGTGAGGGAGAGATAGAGTAGGGAGTAGAGAGACACACTCACAGTAGTCACACACCAATGGGTGGGGATAAAAGAATGAGTGGTACCTCCCCAAGTACACACAAGTATATATATATATGGATAAGACTAGGGTCACTAAGTACCTAAGTACAATGTGTACTTAGTGTACTTAGTAGTACTAGATTAATACTGTTACAAGGGTGGCCAGTGCCTTTACCCCAACAACCTCCCACTTAAAGGCAGTGTGCCCATAAGAGAGAGTAAAAAAAAACAGCAATATACATCATTATGTACAGGACCAGTTGGTCTGCTTATCCAATACCCATAAGCCGTCTGCAGTGTGCAAACCGCTCAGCAGCCAATCCTTTTGTCAACAGATCTGCTGGATTGTCATCAGTGTGAACTTTCACAAGCTGAAGTTGCTTGTTCTCAAGCACCTCCCTGATAAAATGATACTTCACGTCGATGTGCTTCGTCTTTGCATGAAAAACAGGATTTCGTGCCAACTGTATGGCACTCTGACTGTCACAATGCAACAATGGAGTATCACTAGAGTAGCCCAAATCTGCCACTAGCCGAGATAGCCATATAGCTTCCTTGCACGCCTCAGTGGCTGCAATATATTCAGCTTCTGTAGTAGACAAAGCAACGCATTGCTGCATTCTAGATACCCACGACACTGCACCTCCAGTGAAAGTGAAAACATAGCCGGTAGTAGACTTCCGGGTATCAGGGTGACCGGCATAATCAGAGTCTGTATAACCCTGCACTTTTGCATCTTGACTGCCGAAACATATACACAAGTCCTGTGTACCCTTTAGGTATCTCATGACACCTTTCACTGCATTCCAATGCTTCTTGCCAGGTTTAGCCATGTATCTGCTAACCACTCCCACTGCAAACGCAATATCGGGCCTGGTTGCAACCATAGCATACATGAGACTGCCACAAGCTGATGCATACGGAATCTTTGACATCTCAGCTCTCTCAGCATCTGTCTGAGGGCTGTCCAAAGCGCTGAGTTTCACATAAGGAGGTAATGGAGTACCAATACTCTTCCCCCCCTCCATGTGAAATCTCTGCAAGACCTTGCCAATGTATTCCTTCTGAGACAAGTATAGCAACCGCTTTTCCCTAGCCCGAAGTATGCGCATACCCAATATATGGTTGGCATCACCAAGATCCTTCATATCAAAGGTCTGGTGCAATCTCTGTTTCAAGGCATTCATTTCGTTATGAGATTGTCCAGCAATTAACATGTCATCCACATACAAAATGAGGATAAGTAAACTGCCATCTGAAGCTGTCTTGGTATATAAGCAGTGATCAATGTCACTTCTCCTGTAACCCTGGGTTCGCATGAATGTATCAAACATATGATACCATTCCCTGGGTGCCTGCTTTAGACCATAAAGACTTTTCTTCAGTCTGCATACAAGCTTCTCTTTGCCCTGCACTGTAAAACCCTCTGGCTGCTGCATAAAAATTTCCTCATGTAAATCACCATGAAGAAATGCTGTTTGGACATCCATTTGGACCAAATCCATATCTGCATGTGCAACCAATGCTAATACAGTTCTGAGTGTTGTCATCTTGACAACGGGAGAGAATATCTCCTCAAAGTCAACACCATATTCCTGCTTGAACCCTTTGGCAACCAGTCTGGTTTTATGCCTTGGCTTTTCACCAGGTGTGACTGTAAGTCTATAAACCCATTTGCATGGCAGGACCTTTTTACCAGTAGGCAAGGGTACCAATTCCCAAGTGCCATTCTTGTGAAGACTGTCCATTTCAGACTTCATAGCAAGATCCCATTGAACCTGGTCTGCCCTCTGCCTAGCCTCTTTGTAGCATGAAGGCTCTCCACAATCAGTGAGCATCAAATAAGCAATGCCTGGAACAAATCTTTCTGGCTGCCGCGTCTGCCTGGTTGACCTTCTAACCCAAAGACCATCATCTTGAGCTGGCTGTCCAGCCTGTTCATCATCCAGATAAGGTGGCTGTTCCATGATTCCTGGCTGCATTTGCGTGTCAGGAAGATCACCTAACTGTGCCTCATCCATTGGGATGTTTTCTGCCATAACTGGCTGTCCATTTGGATCGGCTGCAGCATCATTTAATGGCTGATTATGCTGCTGTTGTGGCTGATTTACAGCCTGTCTGTGTAGCCCATGATGCCTGTCATCATCAATAGTTACTTTTAAAGGTTCCTGCTGTACAACAGGTTCCTTGAACATGATGGTTTCATCAAACACGACATCATTGCTGCGTATAAGTTTTCTGTTCTTGGGATCCCAAATCCTGTAGCCCATCTCACCTTTGTCACCGTAACCTAGGAATATGCATTTAAGAGACTTTGGATCCAGTTTAGTTCTGTCCTCCCTGCGTACATGCACATACGCGACACAACCAAAGACCCGTAGGTGTTTGTAAGACGGAGGCTTGCCCGTCCATGCTTGTTCAGGCACACCACCACATAGTCTCTTGTTTGGTGACCTGTTAATAAGGTGCACGGCTGTCTTTACAGCTTCAGCCCAAAATGTGTGGGGCAATGCAGCATGTGACAACATGGATCTGACTTTCTCTTGAATGGTCCTGAACATTTTTTCAGCTGTACCATTCTGTGGAGGATCATATGGTGCAGACAAAACCCTTTGGATACCCTTTGCCTCACAGAATTCTTGAAATTCTTTGGACAAGTACTCTCCACCATTGTCAGATCTTAAGGCTTTCAGTTTTTTGCCTGTCTCATTTTCAACTAGTGCAACAAACTTAGTGAAAGCCTTGAACGTATCACTCTTCTTTCTGAGAGTGTAAACCCACACTTTGCGGGTGGCGTCATCTATGAATGACAGTATGTACTTTGAACCTCCTAAAGAGAGTGTAGGCATCTCACACACATCTGTATGTACTAGCTCCAAGAGCTGTAATTTCTGATTTGACCTTCTCTTATGAGGTATTTGTACTTGACGACCGTAGAGACAAAATTCACATTTCTGCAAATCTGAATATTTTAGACTCGGCAAGTAACCAAAATGAGCCAATTGCTCCATTCCCTTAATACTCATATGGCCAAGCCGGCTATGCCACAATGAAATCTTTGGCAGCTCGGTGGCATTTACATCAGAATGCGGACAATGTCCAGCATGAAGTGAGTACAAAGTATCAACCTTAGGACCCCTGGCAATAGCCATTGCCCCTTTGCTGATTTTCCATTTCTGATTACCAAAGGTGGTAAGATAACCATCATCATCCAACAACCCTGTGGAAATCAAGTTCTTCTTCACCTCAGGAACATGCCTGACCCCTTTAAGCATTAACTGCTGGCCATTTTCAAGAACAAGCCTGACATCACCTATACCAATGATAGAACATGCATGGTTATCACCAAGAAAGACAACTCCCTTCTGCCCTCCTGCATATCTGACAAACAGATCTCTGTAGGATGTCACATGAAAGGAAGCACCTGAATCTATAATCCAGGAAAACATATCTGATCCATCACCAGCATGAAGTGTATGAGCCTCCAGTGAAGAGGTGAAACATATCTCATGTCCACTGTCACTGTCACTAACATAAGTAACATTCAGCTCCTCTTTTTCTTTGCCCTTAGACTTGCCTTGAGCCTTGCCTTCTTTGGCTCTCTGGTCATTCTTTTGAAAACACTTTTTCTCAATATGTCCCTTCTTGCCACAATAGTTGCATACAAGATCACTCTTAGAGCGGGACTTGCTCCTGTCTCTTTCTTTGTCTTTTCCACGTGTTTTGGACCTGCTGCGTGCATTCAAAGCATTTGACTTCCCAATAGCATTGTTCTTTCTGTTCATCTCTTCCTGTAGAAGAGCACTCTCCACATCTGCAAATAACAGAATGGTTTTTGAGTTGCTGGTAGAAGTCCTGAATGTGTCCCATGACTCAGGTAGAGAACATAGGATGAGTGTAGCTTTCAGCTCATCATCGAGCTTCAACCCCTGGTTGATCACCTGGCTGAATATGCTGTTAAACTCAATAATATGAGTGGACATAGCTGTCCCCTCCTTCATTTGAAGACCAACAAGCTTTTTTAGCCAGTAAGCTTTTCCCGTGGCACTTTTCTTGGCATAAGTATCCTCAAGACGTTGCCACATCTCCCACGCAGTAGGTTCATCCCTGATGCCTACAACCAGTGAATCAACAACTGTAAGCATAATGGTCGACCTGGCCAAGCCGTCCATCTTCTCCCACTGCTCATCAGTAATGTTGGAGGGCTTAACACCCTTCTCCTTTATAGGTTTGTACTGGTCCTTCTGCATCAACACATTGTAGCACTGTGTCCTCCATATGTCGTAATTTTTAGCTCCTTCGAGCTTCTTTATCTGGAACAAGGACGACACGTCGCTGCTGGAACTCATGGTAAAGAAAATAGAGTTTGACTCCCTGTAGTCGTGCAATTAAGCACTAGTTACTCCAAGAAAATTCCCCCGCAGCGGAAGTACGATCAGAAAATGAAATTGGTACTGTTTCAGTGGCATAAAACCAACTGAAAGTCTTTCTCCCACTTGCTGCAGAAACAGTACAGCAAGCTGTTGTTGTCTTGTCAGCTGGCGAAAGTGCGGTACAGCTGCTTTAAAGTGCTCCAGAAAAAACCCAGAACTGATTTCTTAAAAGATAGCAGTACTTTTTTTTTTTTTTTTTTTTGACTTTTTGACAGTCAAATCTGGTCAAACTTGCTGTTTGACAGTCCCGGACTGTCAAAAAACAGTGAATCTCTGATTGTGGATGAAAATCTCTGATTTTAGACCTCCATATGCTCCAGAAACTTCCCCCCCAACTGAAAGTCACAGTTTGGAAGTGAGATTGCTCAAAAGCCCTTTGAATGCATGAAGAAAATCAGAGATTTGACCTCCAATTGAAAAAGATTGACCTTTGACCAAAAAACACTGTAAGTCAAATTTGCACTTTCAAGGCATAGTAGTGCTCCACGAGATAGCCTGATGCATGTAGAGTGCTCCCACGTGACAGATTGCCGGTCAGGCTACAAAAGCCCCAAATTTGACTAAAGTCAAACTTGGTCAAAATCGACCAAATCTGTACCAAATGTGGATGTACTTGCAGCAACAAACTAAAGCATTTGTCCCACACATATTAGCATCAAAAGCCCCTTGAATTGACTGCACATTCCGTGCATTAACACAGTAAATGTCATCAACTACAGCTGCTCACAAGGCATGTAACCTGCATCCAATAGCATACACTGTATGTGTCTGAACAGATCTGACCAATGCATATACCCAATGCCAACACTGTGTACAATCACTGGCCAAGTGATAAGACCTGTCTCAACACTGTTTGCGGCATAACGCCTCAGTGCGAGTGTAAGCCCTGCCCCAAGTAAGATACCTGGCTCACAGATGGATGTTCCAGATGTCGAGAGATGGATGATACCAGTTTACCTGCGTTTTGCAGATTCGCCCTGCAACCTTGCAGCCACGCCCGTCCGTACGGCTGTACGGACGACGTACGGCCGTACGGATGTGTCCGTACAGCTCCCGCGCCCTTGATCTGCAGTCGATTTGCAGCCTGCGCGATGCAGCTGGTTTGCAGCCTGCGCGCTGCTCTTGCAGCCCGCAGTCTACCGCCTCGAAGTCTGGCCTTGCAGGTGGCCTTTGCTGTAGCGCCTTCGAGATATTTTGCAGCCGCCTTTGCTGCTGCACCGCCCGCGCCCTCGCACTTGAAGTCTGCACCCTAAAGCCCTGGCCTGCGTCGATACAGCTGCGCCTTCGTGCCTTCCCGGAGCCCTTGCAGCCGCGCCTTCGCGCGTTGGCTGCGCCCTTGCAGCCGCCGTTGCAGCCGCGCCTTCGCCCTGCAGTCCGCGACCGCACGCCCTGCAGTTCGCGCCCGCCTTGAAGCCTGGCCTTGCAGCCTGCGCGCTGCAGGCTGTTCCTTGCGCGATTCGTCCGTACGGCTGTACGGACGTTGTACGGCCGTACGGACTTGTCCGTACGGAACGTACGGTAGGGGTAGATGGGAGTGAAGGCGGAGGGAGAGAGCCCGTTGGCTCTGATACCAGTTGAGAGAAGAGTGTGAGGGAGAGATAGAGTAGGGAGTAGAGAGACACACTCACAGTAGTCACACACCAATGGGTGGGGATAAAAGAATGAGTGGTACCTCCCCAAGTACACACAAGTATATATATATATGGATAAGACTAGGGTCACTAAGTACCTAAGTACAATGTGTACTTAGTGTACTTAGTAGTACTAGATTAATACTGTTACAAGGGTGGCCAGTGCCTTTACCCCAACAGATTTTACTTTGTTTCCGCACTTTTGTCCCATAGGCCTGCGAGGCCTCCCGCGGACGTTAATACATCTTTCTTTCTTTCTTTCTATGTATCAATATCGTTATGATTATGGAATTTGTTTGTATTTCTCATGGGTGTATGCCCGTTTTAGAGGCTCCAGCCCCAGCTTATTGTATCAGGTTGCTTTTAGTCTCGTAGACCCTTTGGTCTTCTGAAGACTCTAATAAACTCTTTCTTTCTTTCTTTCTGCAGTCCTACGACCTCGCAGACTACATTCTTGTAGGGGTTCCAAAACTAGATCTGCTTGATGCAAACCTTGGGATCCTTGAGCAGGACGCTGAGACTATGGCTCAGCTCTGAGACCAGGTTAATGCACGGGTACGTTCTTTATTTTCTTGAATTGCGTTCCTCGGGTCAATCACATCAAGCATATGACACTAGCAAAAGGCATATGGGAACATAAGGCATCACTCTACGATCGTGTTTTCCCAATGAAGAGAGCATCTCTTGATGTACAAATGAGTGTTGAATCCCGCCACGTCTACTACGATGCAGGAACATGCTTCAAGCACTACAGCAGGAGATTTCAGGCCGAGAAGGAGATTTCATCTGAAGACATGGCCATCACTCTCTTGCCTCATCTTTCCTCCCAGTATTCTGCTTTTAATTCTTCCCTGATCACGGGTGGGAGGTTGAATACTTTCACGTGGGAAGAACTCATGCCAATGGTGCTTGATAAGGAGGAGCACTTCCAGAGTCCTCTACGAGAGGGGCATTGGCTGCCCCGCAGAACAAAGGCCGGAGAAAGAGAAGTGCCTCCTCAAAGAATAAGTCTAATGCAGAGAACGAAGCATTGAAGGCGGAACATCCCTCGAATGCACCTATCACTCCAGCCATTGTACATCAGCAACTTTTGGATTATTTGACTTCTTCTGCAGGAGAGGGGGTTGCCCTGAAGGTTGATGATTCCAGGGATTGGATCGTCGATAGTGGAGCATCTCGGTACATGTCCCCATCCTCGCTAGGTTCCAAGACTTCAAGATCACGGCCAGTGACGTATGCATCGGCATCAATTATATCATTGAAGTTCATGGAGAGGAAAAGCTCAAGATCATCCCAGATGGCAAAGGCAGGAAGCACTCCTATCATGGATAAATCAACCGGCCAGGTTGTGTGTGATGGCAGGGTGCAATTGACAGCAGGTGGGCTTTGAAACCCCTACAAACGATACACGGGGATCTGTGGAACTATGCAGGTCCTGACTCTAGGATGGAGGGCAATTCACTTATGTTGTTGATTGATGACTTCAGTGGGTCTGTTTCCTGGTCCAGAAATAATTAGCTTCTCCCTGGTTCTGAGAGTTGTGTGCTCTCATGAAGAAAGAATCTGAGCTGAATGTGAAGTGTCTACAAGATGACAAGGAAGGAGAGTTCTGCTCATTTTACGCGGAGAAAGGCATCGACGAAGAACTTGCAAACATCGGCACTCCATCCGAGAATGGGGTGGTTGAAAGGAAGAACAGGACTGTGGTGGAGACGGCCCGTATGATGCTAGAGCACCATGGGACTCCTCGTTCCCTTTTGAGGAGGCTGCCTCGTTTCCTTTTGAGGAAGCTGTAGCAATGACTGTCCATTTCATCAACCGATCTCCAACGATCACAACACCTAAGGTAACTCTGTTTGAGGCGTATTTTGGTTGTAAGCATGATGTGTCTCATTTCAAGGTGTTTGGACATGATGCGCACGCCCATATTCCCAAGAAACAGAGGGGGAAGATGGATGCAAGATCCCACAAGAAGGTCTTTGTCGGCCACAATACTCAGTCAAAAGGGTATAGATTGTACCATCAAGTTAAGAGAGTTGTGCTCAGCTGGGATGTAATATTTGATGAGTAGATACCATTCTCAGTTGTGGATCAGCCATCAATTCTTGGAGAGCAAGGAGACTATGAAGACCGGGCCATTGTTTCCATTCATGAGCCTAGAGCAGGTACCTAAACCTCAACCAGATGTTGTACTGAAATCCAATCCCGAAGTTGACGAGGAGCACCTGTAGGATGAAGAGACTTCTAGTTCTCAGAGGATACCAGAGGTGGTTGATGAAAACATTGAAAGATTCCAAAGTCACAAATATTCCCAATGCATAAATATAGGAAGACGGCCCCCGCAAATCACGCCATGGCCCATGGTAAGGAAAAGGTTCTGAAAGCTTCACCCTTACAAGGTAACTATGCCTTGATGTCTCACACCATGCGGGATAAGTGTTAGAAATTACCCAACAGAGGGTACGCACAGCCGAAGACTGACAGAATAGCCCAAGAGCTCACACAGTGTGGTGTGCGGTTTGGAATCACAAACGTCTTAACTTAATGTGCATAGAATAGATGTGCAGACTCATCAATAGATAAAGAACCAGCCAGATATAGAAGTCACCAAAATAATATATTTCCGTCCAAAGCTATGGACACAATACAAAAGAGATAGATCCAAAGCCCCACTAATGGTGTGGTCCTATGATCTTACCACAAGGTCCTCCTATCTGCCGGCTATCTCTAGACTCGAGCCCGCGTCTCCACCTCGAGCGTAAGTAGACTTTCCGTCCAGATCACAACACCTTGCTGCCCTAGAAGACAGCCAAGGTCCAGCCTCTAGGGAACTCAGTCTGCAGCACACCTTTCACTCTCCTTCACCCCCAGTGTGAGGCCCAAGGGAGTGGCTTCTGGCTGCTCCTGTCTGCTCCTGCTCTTGCTGGATGGGGCTCCTACTCCCCCCCACCATGTCTGCACCATGCTGCAGCCCTTTGCTGACACCATGTCCTACCCGTACACTTGCTGTGTGCACCCGTACATGTCCATACCATTGCTGACATCATCGTGCCTTCGTTCTAGGCTGGAGATGCTGCGCGGACCTGTTCTAATCTGTCCTTGACAGTCCCCTGGCCATTCTCTGCCAGATCTACCCTCGAGGCAAGCTTCCTTCTGCCAAGTACTCTCCTCTCTTTCTGTGAGGTGCTGCCCATGTGGCAGTCCCCTCCCTCTCTCTTTTCTTTTGCCCACATGGCAGCCATGCTGCTGCTCATGTGTCAATCTCTCAACCCCAGGTTCACCCCCCCCATGATCTCCTCATATGGGGGCTTACAGATGGGGAGGTGAGTTGAAGCCCCCATTACAAAACTGGAAAGACTAGACTACCTAGACAAGGTGAATCCTCACTAGATCCGTGAAGACTCTAAGGCTACCCTACTGGTCTGTTGCGGGGAGGGCTTGCTACTGCTATTCTGAGGCTGATGCCCAAATGTGGGATGAAGAATGAGGGCCAAATGCTTCCTTTTATAGCTGCTAGGTCAGCTTGGCCAACTTGGTCAACGCCGACCGTTGACCAAGTAGGTCAAAAAGTCAACACACTGACTTTTGACCAAAAAGTTGCCTCTGTGCTTTTTATCTACGACAACGTGGTGTTACCTTTCTGTTGACTGTGCGCTGATTGCTGACTGCGCAAGGCTGCCTGCATGGTTATACGGATGCCTGCAAGGCAATTGACTTGGCTGCCTATGTTGGCACCAGCTAGCATGGCCACAAGCTTGTGGATGCCCGTGACAGGACCACACTGATGCAGCCATATTCAAGGCTGTTTCGGGTGCCGGAGACTTCACTAGGGTATAGTAGGAGGTATGGCCACCCACGGGCTGATACAAGGCTAGTAAGGGCTTGATTTCGGGGGTGTTAGGGTCTGATTTAATATGCCCGGGAGGCACCTACAGCTGCCCCGTTACCACCTTGCTTGGGGCCCCAACCTGGTTGGGTTAACCAACCAGCTTGGTGGTGTTAACTGGACCAGACCAGACCCTTCTAGGTCGGGTTAGGCTGACCCAGGTCAGTCCAGGTAGGCCTACATAAGCAGGCCGACTGTAGGGTTTGGGGACCTATATATAGGCCCTTCCCTACCCTCTCTTCAGCATCTTGTGTGGGGGTCTTTATCAGCACTTCAGTAGGGTTTTTATCCGGTGTCGAAGTCTCGCTCCCTCCATCACATTTTCTTGCCTTTGAGTCTGTTATTTTTGCTCTGAATTTGCTGTTCACAAATTCGCTGCACTTTCACGGATGCATGCCTAAAAAGGCCGCAAACAACTGGATTTCATTGATTGAACAGACAATTGGAGGTGACAGCATTTAGACAGGTGTTGTATGAAACCCAGAAACCTAATATCATTAGTGAGCAAGGAACTAAACAGAGACATGTATTGAGCGTCTCAACTGAATTGAAAAAAATTTGTTCCATACCGTGGCCTTTCCTATACAGAAAGTGAAGAGTCACATCTGGAAAGGTATACATGCATGAAGACGTGCATCCCCCTTTGACGAATGTGCTTTTATGAGAGGCTGCACAAAGTATAGTCATGAATACAAATGCTCCTCGCCATGAAAGAGTGTCTCTCCATAGAGTTGTATGTCTTATGATGCATCTTGCCTCATGTGAAGTGTCTCGAGTGACATCCACTCCTGCTCAAAATAAAACTTGGGTGGTAAAATGAACCAATGCACAGCAGAAAACTTTAGATGATCGAAGCAGTCTTTAGAAGATCAAGCTACTTTCTTTGGCAATCTGCTATTGTGGTGGCAGAGCAAATTATGAGTCTCAAGTTGAGAATAATCAAGAATGTGGTGGAGAATAAGTCGTTGTATAGTCTCGAGTTGGGGAATGGTCAAGAATGTGGTGGAGAATAAGTAGTCATATAGTCGTGTTCAATCTTTAGAGCATAGTCATCTGTATTGAAGCAGTTACATCACCTGAAACGAGTGCTTTTAACCACAAAATATGAAATGTAGGATGAGTTTTACCCAAGGTGGCTAATTAAAACTTAGTTGTAAGGGCCCATAATTGCACAATCGTAGTAGGAAGCACTAAGTTCACTATCTTGTAGTAGTGCATGCTCAGGAAAGAATTCACCATGCACTTTGGGTACTTGTAAATAGTTGAGAGAGAGCGAAAGAGAAAGAAAGAAAGAAAGATATGTTAACGTCCTCGAAAGGCCTCGTGGACCTATGGGACAAAGTATACCAATAGAAAATAGCTCATACAAGCCTCAATAGACTAAAGCAAAGGACACGCTAGGGCCCTTGTTGAGTGCTATACTAAGCTAAAGAGCTCAAGAGCTCGACCAAAGAAACTCAAATGCAAATGCAAACTGAAAGGTGGGACTCAAAAGCCAAAACCCGGCACCGTGGTGGCTCTCCAATGGGCTACGAAGTTATCCCAAATCTGTGTTTGTCGAGATGTCTCGCGCTGTGGTAGAGGACGTGGTCTCCTCGATCTCTGGATCTGATGGGCTATGTGTGTGCTCTCGTCACTCTCCATGTCGTGTGCGGTCTCTCTCGGAAGTATCGTGTCGGCTCTCTTTGCTGATCCATACTGCCCTCATATTAGCTAGCTGCTGCTGCTCCACCTCACAATGTCCTCGATTTGACTCAAAAGCATAAAAGTCTGTGACATGTCCCTGTGCTCAGCCTACCTCAAGATCATGTGATGCAGTCACCTCCTGCTGCTGCTCTGTTCTGTTGCAATAGTGTCTCTTTTGTTGGAGGTCAACATCTCTTGATGTCACCTAGAGAGAGAGAGCGCCTTGCTTGTGGGTGTGCCTGCCAGGTGAGTGAGGGTAGCGTAGAGAGTGAGGGCCTGTGTCGTGCATGTGCCCGCCTCCCATGAGAGTAGGTTAGAGTGGCTGTCTAGGGCCTCTTGCGCGTTGCCAGGGAGGTCAGGAGTTTCCCAGGCAGGGTACGGAGGTGTGTGTGCAGGTGTGCCTTGTGGGGCTGTCCTTTAGGCGCCTCTTAGAGCCCCATTTATGGGCTGTGGAGTAGAGGGTGGTCAGCCACCTTGCTGGCTTCAGCCCTCCATGGGCTGAGAGGCTTGAGCCCTATACATATGGTCGGCCCACCTAGGCCAGGTCGGCCATTTTGGAACAAGGGCTCAGCCCTGATATAGGGCCTTGTGCAGCCCTATATAGGAGGCTGTAGGGGTCGGACCATGTAGGCACCAGCCCCTTGCTGGCCGACTAGGAGGCTGGGGGGCTATATATAGGCCCCCCCACATGTGCATTCATGAGTTTAGTTTGGTGTCTCGCAGAGGTGCAGAGCCAGCCCACAGTAGCACTTGAGGAGCAGGTCATCCACTCCCTTGTGCTCCCCTTCTCTTGATTGTTGAGCTGTTTGTCTGACGTCTCGAGCAGCCCGTTGGTTCTGAGGTTTTCCCCCAGTTCTAGCAGGGTTTTCTCCAAAGATCAATTGCAGTTCTCCTGTGCCTTTCTCTCTCCTTTCTCTCCTTCTAAGTGCGGTGTGTGTGTGAGGCGTGCTCTCTCTCTCTCTCTCTCTCTCTCTCTCTCTCTCTCTCTCATTTGTTTCCGCTGCACTTCTCACATGGTATCAGAGCCACGGTTGGCTTGAGACTTGAGGAGCGGAGGGAGTGTTGAGCCAACACACACACAAGAGGACTAGGGTGCTGTTTGGAGGTGTCTTTGAGGAGCAGCGTGAGGGAGGAGTGGACTGTTTGGGTGACTAGTGAAGGGTGACTTTGAAGGGTGTTTTCAGATCAGAAATGAGGTGTTTTCGAGGGAAGAAAAGCGAGGTGTGAAGGTACAATGGGCTGTCAGCCCCTTCATCCTCTTCCTCAGCCCTCTCCTTTCTTAACAACCCTCTGTTCCCTTCTATCCCATCCATCTTCCCTTTCAGTTCAGCTTCCTCTTTACTCCGACATGGCGACTTTGTCCAAGATGGCAGAGAACAAGACTAGAATTCCAGTGTTGCCCACGTTCCCGGTTGACCGGGAGTTGGATGGGTTCAATTACAGCGTCCGACGGGTGATGATGGAGTCTATGTTACAGTCATACGACATAGCAGATTTCGTCTTGATAGGTGTTGCCCGACCAGATCCCCTGGCAAAGGACCTTGGCATCCTAGCGCAAAAGGAGGCCGAGACCTTGTCTCAACTCTGGGACCGTGTCAATGCCAAGGTAAGATCATTTATATTTCTTAACTGTACTCCTCAGGTGATTAATCACGTGAAGCACATGACTGTGGCCAAAAGTATATGGGAGCATTTGGCATCCATGTAAATCCGAGCCTCTCCCACGAAGAGGGTTTCACTAGAGGTCCAGATGAGGTGGTTGGATCCCAAGAAGTCTTCATCGATGCACGACCACATCAACAAGTTACAGGAACTTCAAGAGGAGATCGTCTAGGCGGGGAAGCAGATTTCATCAGAGGACATGGCCATTACTCTACTATCCCAGTTATCCTCTCAGTACGAGGCCTCCTATTCATCCTTGATCATGAGTGGTACAGTGAATGAGTTGACCTGGAAGAAATTGGTCCCCATGGTGCTTGACCAAGAGGAGTGCTTCGTTGATCATACCTATGACAGTCAGCCTGAGGTTTTGACAGTTGATCAGAAAGGCACAAAGCAGTTGACAACTAAGGAATGAGAAGCTCTCAAGGAATGCCGTACATGTAACTGATGGTGGCTAGAAAGGTCATTATTGGCATCAGTGTCCCCAACAGAATGCAGAAGGGTCTGGTAACCAATTGGCCAATAGTGTTACTCCTACGACCACGTATACTCCAGCCTTCCAGTAGCATGAGGCAGGCACTGCCAGCAGGCTTTCTGGATCCACATGGAGGATAAATTGCTTGTTTGTGGTAGTAGGACCTGGCGATTAGGTGCATCAAGCAAGAAGTCATTTATCGAGGCAGGCTTTCAGGCAAAACCTCGAGCCACGACGAGTTGTTCCCGCTGACTTAGGTGGCAGTATGTTGCTAGTTTGTATTCTGTTTGGACGTTATGACCTAGCAAATCCAGAGGAGGTCTCCTAGTGTTCTGTTGCAGCTATTGTCTGATGCTACTGGAGATCCGAATGGGTCAATAGATTGCTAATGCAAGAACCCAGACACGATTGATCATTGTGAGCTGTTATGTGCCTGTTGCATCAACTTGGAGAAGTATCATGGTGAACGCTAGCTGCAATATTTGATGAGGGATTGAGGGCTTACCCCAAATCATCCTAGACCCCATAGTCACCAATAGCCACTCAAATCTCCTCCACTCTGTCGCCGACAAATCACTCCCCAAAAAGCCATAGATGGCAGTCGGTCTCACTAGGGTGTCGGAAAGCCAGCCCCTTGTCAGTGAATCCTAGAAATGCGCCTGGAAGCATTGTCTTTAGTCGGGCCAAAGCACCATGCCCTCATGTGAGTCATGCCCTGGCTGCATGGGTTATCGTGAAAACTGGCCCTGTGAAGACTGCCCCCAAATAAGTGTAGGACCTTGGTAAGTGAAGGTATGTCGGTGAAGCTAAGCGTGAGGTATTGAAGATCATAACCTTGGTCTTCCCAAGGTTAACTGTCAAGCCTCTCTCTCTCTCTACAGAACACATCTAACATCTCCAGATGTCTCTGTAGTCCTCATGTTTTTTTTGCATAGATGTCATCAATTAAGTTCTGTTTGAAATTTTTTGTTTAAACTGAGCCATGAATTCAGATCTATTCATCCAAAGAGCATCCATTGCATGCTCAACATAAAATAAGCTTGGGATTTTGTAAGGATAGCACACAATTCAAATGTAAAACCCATAAGCCAGCTCAAAGATACAACCCATAAGCAAATATTGGCAAGGTGCCACGCATGACCGGAGTGAAGGGACAGTGAATGGAGTGTCGGAGTAATTCTATGCAAATAGTATGCACAGGAGTAAGAGGACTGGCTGCTATTAAATAGCACTGGCCTGGAAATTTTGAGAAGGAAAATTGTTGTAATTCCCACTAACCAAACGTCAAAGGTCATTTCATGGTGAAGCATCTCATTAGTGAATAGAGTCTATTTAAAAATTCCAAAAGATGTACACACACACAGCATGCACCCACACACACATGAACACCAACATGCATGCACACACACCATATGCACGAAAGGGATTTAAACTCAAATTGTGATGATACCATGCTATACATCGAAGTATAAACATACCGCTCGATAGCTTGGAGCCCTATCTGGATGTTTCAAATATGCCATGAATGTATCCTTATAATCCCACAAGAAAGAAGTATGATGAAGCCAACGATCTTTAGTAATTGACTGTGCATTGCCGCCAAACTTGAGCTCTCCGAACACATAATCTGGAAGAGACAAACAATGCTTTAATGATTCCAAAATGAAAAGCCAAAAAAGCAAAATCAAAGTACCACTGAACAAAAGTCTCTTCTGTTATTCAAATATTAACATCTTAAAATCTCAGTTCTGCTTCTAATTTCCATAGTTTAAGCTCAACTCTACAGGCAGCCTTCAGTCACATTTATGGCTGGTATTTATCCACAATTATCAACAGTAAATGCTTTCAAACAGAGAAGTTGATGCATACAGATCAGGACATACTTGACTCTGCATTAATCATAGGGGGACAAACGAATCTAAAGTCAGCTGTGGAATGTAAGCCTCTCACTTTGTATTATGGTTCCAGTCTCATGGCATGTCTGTACACCACCTTCCCCATACTATGACTCTACAGAGGCCCGTATGCCCCTACCAACTCACCAAGAGATCCAAAGAGTGATTAAAAATGACCTGTGGCAGGTGTACATCATTGGACACAGGTCTTCCCGTGCCATGACCACATGGCACTAGGATAGCATTTTATAAAGAGCATTTGCCTCCACTTGATTGAGGGGATGGTTCACAGATTCATCTCTCTCATGGTGTGTGGATTGCAATGCACCAGCTGCAGACCTCATATTGATTTAGAAAGACTGGAAGGTTCTAGCCACACAGATCCATCAAGAGCTGAGACTATGCACACGCTGTCATCTGCAAGAGGTGGCGAATGAGGACAATGTGTGAGATGCCCAAGGTACTACGAGATATGAGGTGACTACCACTGCTTGTTTACCCAAGGATTCATAGACATGAGTTAGATCATTGACTACTAGGATCGGTATTGTATGGACCTCTTTGTCTTTGAGATCACTAGGCATAAGAGATGAAACTCCAAAGGCTCCCTTCCAAATAGGAAGCTTGGCAGCAAACAACTAAAGATTTATTCCAGATAGACCCTACACAAAGTGGACACCGCATGGCTGGGAGGTAAAGTCTTCTCCTCAAAAGAGCCTGTTACGCTCAAGTTGAGGTAACATGACCTTGAAAGGGTCAGTGGACATTTTCCTTTAAAGGATCAATGTTTGTATTAGGTGACTTCTCCCAATCAGCGTCGAACCAATTTCGTTGGTGTGTGAGCTGTGGAAGGGGTTGGCAGTCCCACAGGCGAGTTTTGAGTCAATCTTCACTTGGTTTTTACTAGGGGCTGCCAATGGTTACTTTTCTACAATTTTCTATAGTTTTATGTGTTGAGTTCTCCTATTTTTTATTCTTCGGGGAGATCATTGTATATGTTTTGGACTAGTTATTCATGTGCTAGGATTTCTGGGTTACTCCAGGTTCTATCTAAGGGTGTGCATTACTATTGTAATTGAAGCTTAGTATCATTGTAATAAAGAAATATACCTCGGATAAGCCCAGGTAGGGGGTGTACCTCTTTCACACCCCATCGGGTGCCGGACTCTTTCCCTTCTCTTCCCGATCCTTTGTGTGTGTGGATGTTCATCTCAAAATAATGGCTATTTGAAATTCCAAGTTTATTGAGTAATTTAACTGAAATTTGTACTTCCCCATAAGCACGACTCTAACAAATACCATTTCCTTTTCTCATCTTGTCCTGGGACTTCAAATTACAACATACAGCCCAAGGGTCCTCTAAGATTCCAGCAAGCAATGTGTGTATTTTTAATGCAGACTATCCTTGCACGCCAGATGCTTCTAGAAACAACCCTGTTCCCCCACTTTCTTTAATAAACAAATTACTGATCTCCACCCAGGGTTATCAGATTGTGTTTCCGAAAGCCCCCCTCCTACCTATTAGCGTTTACCCCATTTTAAGCACCTTTCCAGAGGCACCCTTGAAACATCTCTCCATTTACTGCCATTGAGAGGTAGATACCCCCAAACTTAGGAGACAAAGGGAGCCAATAGAAACAGCAGGATGCTTAACTAGAATCTTCTTTAGAAACCAGGCAACTAATTCATGACCTGCTCTGATTTCTTCTCCCTCACGCACAGAAACTTATGTTTGAGTGTGACATAAATTCTTATGGTCATACCCAAATGTACTAGAGGCTATCTTGAGCCACCCATTGAAGCCATACTTTCTGTAAGGAATGGCAATGGACAGATCTAGGGAATGTAAGAGGCTCTCTCTCTCTCTCAAGCCTATTATCATCTACTGAGTGGAATGCAGGCACTGTAAATGGAAAAGACTCACGTGCTTTGTTGTGAGCATGTGCAGCAATGAGGTGGGATTGGGTTGCAACAGTCCCCCCCCCCCCCACTTCCCCCCACTCTGACGAGAGTATTTACTGTTATTGCTGAACCAAAAGGCTGGATACAAATACAACTGTGCCCATAGGCGGAAACCAAATGGAATGAAGGGGAGACCCTTACTGTGAGGATGAGATGGAGAGAGGCAGGCTGCTCCTTCATCCTGTTGCTGTCCAGGTTGAGGCTGAGGATTTGCTGCTGTAGGCTGAACTGCTGCCTGAAGTCTCCCCCTGAATGAGAGGTGAAGGCGCCATTTTATAGGTGTAGGGCAGATCTGCTGGCAGACTGAGTCTGTGGCCAGATCTGCCATAGACTGGCCTGACCTGCTCTAGACCCGACTGATGCCTTGTGCCAGTATATTGCTGAATGGTTTGATGTCAGCTGTACCTGCACTATGCCTGCTCTGTACTTGCACCTGCTATTTGTATTGCTGTACCTGTCTGTATGTGGGTGACATCAGCAGGCTATACGGCTGCTGTCCTGTGTCTGCTGCTGTCTTGGGCTGCAGGGTGTTGCAGAGCTGCCAGCAAGGTAGCCATGCCATGGGCTTGCAGATGCCCATGACATCCCATTTGGCTGAATCCATAGCTTAAATGCCCAATGCCCTCTAGTCAATGTTCCAATGATGAGAATGGTGTTGCCATATCATAAACGGCACAGTGGTAACCATAAAAGATAACTCTATATCTGGATGTAGCAATGGCTGAAATGGATATAAGATTCTTAGAATATATAAAACATCTAGAAGAAAGTCCGGATCTCCAGATGCTGAAGTGAACTCGACTTGGCCAATACCTTTCACTGTATAAGAAGCATCATTGGCACAAGTCACAGTGTCCCTCTTAGGCGCCTCATTCAAAGAAAGAAATGGCTTGTTGTATGAAGTGTCTTTTAAAAAGCCACACTATCAAAGTACCACTAAATGCTTTAGAGAGACAGCCATGCACTCCAGATGCTGAAGTGAACTCGACTTGGCCAATACCGGTAGCACCTTCTTTAGCTGGGGGATGGAGAATGTGGTAGACCACTAGCCCATGAGGGAACCTCTAGCAGTGCAAGGAATTGAGTGTTTGGGGCTGCCAAGTTTGCCAATGCATTCTCCCAACGTTATTAAGGGGTGATAATAACCTTATTAGAGGACCTTATGCGCTGCTTTGGAGATACCCACGGGAAAAAGGATGCTGGAATTTGACAGCAAGATGGCTGGGGGGTGTCAAGTTGACAACGGTTCCATGCCTTTCTGGCGTCATTGTCTTTAGATATGGCAGCAAATGGTTAGAGCGTCTGCTTTGGTCACTCAGACAGTCTCTGTTCCGTGGCCCATTTAAGCTTGTGCCTGTGGAGATGGTCAGAGAATCAGAATGCGATATAGTCCTGAGGATGGTCCCTAAGCTTCAGAAGGATCCCTTGCGATGGGCTGAGGTTTGAAGCTGCCCCATTTGTTTTTACTTGTTGCATTTTGAAGCTTTTTTGGGCTCCAATCCAAAAGGAAAAGAACGTTTCCGGTTATACACAAACACTAGCACAGACAAAAGGACGTCATGAACAGTAGCATACCGTGTTCACGTAGCTGAAACCCAGGATTCGCCTTGAAAACAGGGCTATAAAATTTCTCTGTCCAATGCATGATCGGCCTCGGAAAGAGCTGCAAACCTTGCACAGCACCTCGAGAACAAATTAAAGTAACAAAAATTGTGCTTTCGTCGACAATAACTGTGCCTCCACCACTGAAACGCTTGATAACGGGTACGTGGTCCTGCACAACCTGACTGAGGTGAAGCAACGTTTGGGGTGTCCTGCAAGTAGGTGCATGTTCAAATGACGAAAACAGGAGCAAAAAACACCTTTCAAAGATCACAAGAGCATGAAAGTGATTGGGAAATAGATGATCTCACCCTGAGATGCCCATAACAATAGCAGGAGGCTGGGTGCCATCATTGAGGATGCACCAATTGTCAGTGGTGGCGCGCAGCAAACGCTCTTCAAGCATCAACTGGTGGAGGATAGGAAAAGAGTGTATCCTGACAAGGTTGATAACAGGAAGGAGACCCTTATTCAGCAGTGAAGCCATAGACCCAAGGGAAGGTTCTTGTTGCAATAGCTTGGGGGCTCTCACCCTTTGTCACATGGAGGCCTTTTGTTAAGATTCTCGCACAATCCTTGCGTATCGAATGCCTCACGCAGTGCACCTTCACATAACGGTCCGGCAAATGCAAGTGTGTCTAAAAACGAGACACAGCAGTCGGATTGCATGTGCCCCTACCTCCTCCGCACTGTCCAACAACAAGCGCTTTCGGCAGATTCAACTTGCATGTGCCCCTTGATTCTAGTAACTCGATCCCTTGACGGATTGCAATCGGAAACCCCTCTCTCTCTCTAAAATATATGTGTGACACTCTTATTGGCATTTCAAAAGCTCATTTTTTTAAGGGATTCTAGCCGCGTGGAGCCACACCAACTCTTCAAATCCTCTCTCTCTCCTTCCTCTCTCATTGGTAATTTCTTCCTTCTCTCCCTCTCTTTCTCTCTCTCTCTCTCTCTCTCTCTCTCTCACAGCTTTCTGTCAATTGTTTCTCCCCCTTCCTCTCCTTCTCTCTTCTTCTTCTTCTTCTTCTCTCTCAGCTTCCAGTGTAGGCCTTTTGAATGTATTCAACTTGTTTTGGCCTACCCCAAGGTGGCAAGGGCTAAGGCCGAGTTCAGACCCCGGTCGGTGGTGCTTCACACCACTTTCAAGAAAGGTCTTAAATCAAAGCTATGACAACAAGAAGCCATTTGGTGAGTGGCAAGAGGGGGCCCTTTGGGCCAAATCGTGCAGATTCAACCCCCATTACGGATGTCTTGCAGGCGTTGAAACCCATCCACCCACTTGTTCAGCGGCCTCCATTGCCAAACAAGCTTTTTCTAAAATTCTCTTTTTTTATTGGTCCAACTTTGCAAAGGAAACTTAAGGGGTAATGATATGGTGGAAAATTGGGAACATGGGAAAACATTCACTCCATTCTATAAGGAGGAGGCCCTTACTCTTTTCCCACAAATAGATCAAAGGCAAATGATGGGGGGAAACGTGGGAAATTACAACCAGTCACATAGGATGAATTTCCCACCAAATTCCAAAGAAACGAGAACTTGGGGTAATTGACAGTCATGATTGGGCGACAAATGCAAACACAAACTGGTAACGAGTGAAAGGTGATCGGCTGAAGATAAGGAGGCACGATAGGGATACCACCTGAGATGGTTGCAACAAAGCGCGAGGGAAGAGAGCAAGAATCTTTCGAATGCTCATCAACTACGAGAGCACTACTATTGGCTTCCTCATAGTCCATGGACTCAAGGGAGTCATGAGAGCATTTCTATATCGAGCTTCTCATGTAGACATGTACCAGAAGGAAACAAAAATAACCTAGATGCAAAAATGTAAAAGCCAGGGTTAACGATGGTGGTTGCCAAAGTGTTAATGAGAATTTTTATGCCACATTAACCAGTCGTATCGATACAACGTTTCTCTAACACAACTGTGAGCTAGGAAATGAAGCAAGCAATCAGGCGTTTAATAGTACATGATCGAGTCAAGTTGCTTAAATAAAATGTGACCATAAAGTACTAAAAGAAACACAGTCAAACACACAAACAAGGTTGGAAGCCAGAACACAAAATTGAGCAATACAATGCTCAAAGTTCCCTATGGAGTACTATGACTCAACCAACGGGTCTACTTGAGCTTAGTCACTTGTATTTTAGAAGTCTGGAATCAACAACTTACAAAAAGGGGCAACCCCTTATAACGCCTACTTTTCACCAACAGTCCTCATAAGGTGCCATGGAGTTTGAATCTAGCTACCGTATGAATAAATGGCTATAGCCATGGGGTTGGTGCTACATTGACCAATGGGTGCCACCACATTGGTCAATGCACCTTAAGGCCTATCAAGGCGGGTTCGGGTCGGGTGACTCGAATGGTCGGACCTGCCGTCTTACTGGATCACCTACCCAATTGGGGTGGTCAAACCGGTTAATAGTGTTTGGACATGTAATGTAGAATTTGCATTTTAGTTATAATCTTTTTCTTTTCATATTGCAAGTTGACACTTTGTTTATACGCCCATTTTTGCAATAGCATACAAGAATTTGATCCAAAGGTCTATTTAGGTTTGAGGGTGGCCAATAGTTTATGATGGTAGTTCAATCATTGCATTTTGTTTTGCAGGACTCAAATTTGCAACAAGCTCCCTATCAACATTTTTGAAATGTACTTCAAGGTCACCATCCAAGCCAAGAAGATGTCATTCAGGTCACATCTCGACAAAGACAAAACAAGAACTAATGTGTTTCACCATTATAGGTCCAAATTGGGCCTTCTTGAAGGTCCCCAATTTTAGTGAAAGGGCCACAATCATGCTCTTACGAAACGGAAGATGGGGAAGAATAGATGAGAAAACTAATGGAAGAAAAGTATAATATTTAGTATGTTGGAAAAAAGACCTCATTAGTGAAAGGCCCATGGGAGCATTGTCTGGAAAATGAAGATAGTCGCTCACCACTTTCTTTTCTAGACATAATCCTCTATATAAGAGAAATACAATAGTTGTGCATTTGACTTGCAAATGAGTCAGAGAAGAAGGCCTATAATGACATCTTAGCTTTGTCCTAGTACTCTCACACAGAGTATTATGTTTAGAAATAAAAGTAGTGAGCTACTATCTTCATTTTCTGTACAACGCTCCCAAGGGCCTTTCACTAATGAGGTCTTACTTCCAATATCTTCATTTTCTATACAACGCTCCCATGGGCCTTTCATTAATGAGGTCTTGCTTCCAATATATTGTCACATAACCCGACAATGTGATGCTCCTCTATTGCATGAGCATGTTGCTTCATCTTGGTTGCTTCTTGGTTGCACTTCTTAGTATCTTCACGTTTTCGATAGCAATACTCTTCCTAGTGACCAGACTTGGCTCAATATCCACACTTCAAAGAATGATTATCCTTTTTTGTTGTCTTGCCTTTGCTAGTATTAGTGTTCTCTGAGAGTGAAAGTTAACACAGAGAATTTTCGCCACGTCTTTGTAGGCTGGAGGTAAGCTTAACGGGAGCACTGCTTTGCTATCATATTCATTAACTCTCACAGCTAGGTCAAGCAACTATCGTAGTATGGACCTCATCTTGTTGAGATGCTCCCTAGCGTGATATTCTCCACCATCTGTAAGTTGAAGAATTCTTGCTTTAAGATCACCTTTGAGTTCTTTAGACATGACCCAAACAGAGTCACAATGTTGGTCCAGTTTTTACTAGTTGGCTTCCCAAATTGATATGATGGTTGAATTTTGGGCGAAGTGCTACCCAACTCAACCTAAGACCCAATTGAAGTTTGCTACTCTCAACATATAATTGGGTGTAGTATTTTTTAAATCATTAAATCATGTCAAGTGCTATGTTACATGCGAAACATGCATCCTAAACAGTATAGGATACAACTATCTATTCAAAAACATCAAACATTTCTTATACAAATACATGCAACCATGTAAGCATTAAGAAGTTCACTACTTTAGCCCTTCAACCAAAGGATGTACCTAATTGCAAACATTTGGTATAGTTTAAGGAGCCTCCAATGTTGTGTTGAAATTATGTTGTCAAAGGTCATTGCCTTTCATAATCCATAGCATCAAACACACTAGCCTCTCCTTTGGCCCATTTGTTCTTTTAAACATTTAGGGCACATTGCATTGGATTTGAGGGTAATTGGCAAACCAAATTGTTGACATGATTGGAGGAGGAATCATGGCAACTGAAATTTTACATCTTTTGCCTGGGATTCCAAATTTTCATGCCTCCCAATCTAGCAAATATTGAGTATGGTAAATGAGAAGTTGCAACTCCTTACATTTTGCTATAGTGCACTGTACCTCCTTCCAGTGCACAGTGCCATTTAATAATCTTCCTCATTTATTCATTTAACGTGGACTCATCAACTTCCTTTTTTCAATCACCTCACAAGCTGATTGTCATGGTAATATGCAGCTCATCGTGGCTTGCAAGAGAGCTAGATAGAGGCTATGTCAAGGAACAAGGAGCAGAGTGAGAGATGAGGAAAGAAATGGCACAACATCGAAATGGTAGTAGAAGACATGTTTGGATTGCAGAGGGAGGTACAACATGAAGCAAAAAGGCTCCTTATAGAGCAATAGCATTTATCAATGGCAGATGCATGCATTGCCATCAAAGTGAAGAATACAAGCTGTGGGCTCATAATTGGTGGCCAAATACTTGTAGAGTGACAAATCTACCAACACCTTAGGAGATACATGCCCGTGTGAATTTACCAGTAGTTGAAGGCAGGTTGGTCATAAACAAAACTAAAAACCTTCAAGTGGCAACATCATATTACCAACAAATTTTTGGTGAGCCCAAGGCAATGAAAATGAAAAAGCTATTAGAAATGGACAAATGGAGTTTAGAGTTGTGCCCAATTTTGATGCTCTCTTTTTAGACATAGATCTCACATTGGAGAAACTAAAAGGAGATATTAACAACATGGCTAAGGGGGAAACGTCTACTAAAGATGGGTTGCTAGTGGAATCTTAGCAAGTCTTTTGGGACACAGCTCCACCAATGTTTTACTACTGTGGGGATCCCTTAGCTCTAAAATAAACACAAGAAATGATAAAGCTAAAACCCAAGGAAAGAAACAAGGATGAGCTTAGGAATTAGAGACCTTTGACCATGTTGAATGCATGCTATAATTTTTTTGCAAAGGCTTAGTAAGGGATAAGATGAACGTATGGATAACGGAGGATCAGAAGGGTTTCATAAGAGGTAGATATATACTAGAGGCCATTTTGGCCATTCAAGAGGAACTTGAGTTTGAAGATGAGCAAGGCGAATATATCTTTTGTCTAAAAGTGTATATTCATAAAGCTTATGATATCCATTTTCAAAAAGTCAATTTTGATGAAGCTTGTGATAGAATAGAATGGGAATTTATTTAGTGTTCTCTTCAAGATGTGGGTTTTGGGGTTAAATTTAGGAGTTTTATGAGGCTCGTGGAACTCAATGCCTCCTTTCTCCTTAAAGGGCTTTATAATACAAGGTTGTCCCCTCTCTCCCTTTCTCTTTGCTATCCTACCAATGCCTTAGGTTGGTTAATACAAGATAAAGTGGCCATTGAGATAACTAAGGGAATTCCATGAGAGGGGGGAAAGCAAATTTTTAGTCAACAATTTGTTGATGACACAAACTTGACTCCTCAAAATGATAACCTATCAGTGGTAACACATTAAATTGCTAGGATACATTTTTGTACAGATTCAAGTTTTAGGATTAATCATAAAAAAATAGGGGTTCATGGGAACCAAAAGACCTTTTCTAAATATCCTGCTAGATAAAGGTTTTAAATTAATAAAAGAGGGGGACATTAGGATTATTGGGTATACCTATGGGGTTCAAGTGCACCACCAAGAGTAGGTGGGAGTTGGTAGGTCAAAAGATCAAGGAAAAGGTAGCTAAGTGGCAAGATCTCTAGCCCTCACTAGCCATAAGAATATTTTTTCTTAATCACTTCCTATAGGCCACAATGATCTAGTTTATCTTGAGCTAATATCCTTCAAAGAGGGATTTCGATAAGATAAAGTCTCTATTTAGAAATTTCCTATGGGGAGGAGAGCCAAGCCAAAGGAGGGTGGACAAACTTCAATGGAAATTTATATGATGGCAAAGAAATTGAGAGGTCTTGTGATAGTGAATATAGAATAATCATTGGCTAGGTTCATTGGATAGTGGTTGTTTAAGACTTTCCAAAAGACGGATGCTATTTAGTCAAGTTTAGTTAAAAGGAACCTATCTAGAGTCAAAATCTTAAATGCAAGCATTGGAAACTTCTTTTGAAGTCTCTACCATCTTTAGTAAAGTAACAAGTTTTCAAAGGGGTATATGGAAATAAATGTGAAAGGCTTGGGAGACATATCTTCTAGAAAAGATTCTCTATGAAAATAAGGGCTTTATCTTGCAGGGACTGAATTTGGTTCTCAGGTTTTTGGGGAAGAATATATGCTACAATGAAAGAAAAAGTTATCGTAAGAAAGGCTTAAGGACATGGTAGGACTTAGAGTGGGGTAGACAAAATCATATATGGATCGAAGATAGGGAAGTGAAAAGGATATGCAGTTGAACCATTTTGATCTCACGCTAATTTAGGAAAGAAAAATCTTGGGATAGCTTTTTTTGATCATGTGTGGATGATAAGTTGTCAGGCAAGGATATGTTATGTGCGTGGATGAAAAGTTGCCTAGCAAGGGTATGTTATGATTGTACTGTGCATGTAGGGGGTGGAGTAGAAGCTATTTTGATTCAAAAGAACCTTGCATTGCTATATTGAGTTGCATGCAATAGTGAGGTGGAGCAAGGTGTTTTCCTAATGGAAGTATCGCCTTTCTTGCATGGGTTTGTGTAATATAATTTTCCCCTTTTTAGGGGTCTATATAAGGAAAGTGTCACAAATTGCAAGGGCCACATAGACACAAACCGTATACATAGAGGGGTCTATCAAAGGAAAGCATCCTAAGTTACAAGTATGAGAGTGACATTTTTCATTGTGAGGTCAGGAGAAGAATTTGGGGATGATAATTTTGCATTTGCATTGTTGTTAGAATGTCGTAATTATTTCATTGCTTTTTGGAGCATTATAATGATATCATCCATTGTGGGGATAGCAAGAATGAAAGAGAGAGTGAGAGAGAATTAGCATTCTTGTAGTACCATTGCTACAGAGGGAAGACGGAGTTATGGAAGGCCATAACTAGATGGTGGGATTAAAAGAGGAGACATGAGAGAGAAGGAAAAACTTAGAGAGTAGAGAGATATATAAAGAAAAATTGCTCACCATCCCCTCACCATTTTGGGGCATTTTTAAGGAAATTTGCATGCCATTTAGGCACCACCTATACACTTGGCTCAAGGACCTTGAAATATGTTTCATTGAAGCTATGTATCTATGTCATTGTTGTGTGGTACTTAGAAAAATTAAAGCATGGAAAATTGTAGATTCACAGTTTAGGATCTTCATGTTGGAGCTTAGAGAAGTCTTACTAGGTCCATCATTAAAAACAAGCATATATGTTGGGTGGATGTGACATCGGTACATTGCATGGTAGGAGATTCTCCATATTATGGGTTCCTTAAGAAATAGAATCCACCATTTTGGTTGGAGATAAAATTTGATGGGCACTTGGGTTATGGGTGGTTGTTCAAAATTGATGGGCACTTGGGTTATGGGTTAGGATCAAAATTGATGGGCACTTGGGTTATGGATGGTTGTTCATAACCTCCTCACATTTTAGGAGGGTATAATTTTCCATGGCTGATAGATTTATTATGTGAACTTTGTCAGGGTGTGTACTTCCATGATATCTTAATGGTTGAAGCTTCTAGTGAAGCTTCAATGATATCTTAATGTAAAGGTTGAAGCTTAATGGCTTGCCCTTCTAGTGACTAAGATCGATTATGTCATCAAATAGGTGTAATTAGTGATGATTTAGTGCTAGTTAGAATCTGTGGGTAGGTGTTCCCCATGGTCCTAATCATCCTCATTAATTGGAAAATTTTCATCTTCATTGGGAGAAGTTGGATTTGGAGGCTATGGATCAATTGGATCAGTAGCAAATGGGGTAGGGTGAAGGATTTGATACATCATTATTTATTCATTTCTAGAGCTATAGTAAATGAAGTCAATGGCTCTTGGCTAAGCATACTCTTGTCTTTTGGTAGGTTTAGGTGTGTGTGGGGTGGTCGTTGATGTGGGTGCAGTGGTGGTTGACTGTGTGAAGTGGTGTTAGGAGATGGGTTAGCTATCATGTGAGGTGCATGTAATGATTGTACGGTGTGCCTAGGTAGGTGCATAAATGTGAGGGTCTAGGCTTTTACTATCACTAGTGGGTCTTGAATGGAATTGGGTTCTTGAGGTTATTAGATTCAAAAATGGCTATTGCCTCCTCCTCCTCAAGTGATTTAAGGTATGCTACATGGGGTGTCTCACTAAGGCCGATAAGAACCATGTTAGTTGTCTCTTTGAATACTCTACTCTAAAGGGTGCTTATTTGTAAGGATAATATTGAGCTACCTTATTATAAAGAATGTAATTTAAGGTGTAGATGGCATCTTGGTTCCCTTGCACTTGTAGCCAATTTTGACCAAGGTTGATGCTAATAAACTGTACTTAGAAACCATGAAAGGCATTTTGAAAGTGACCAAATAAAATTCCATTCTTACGGTATTATCTTACCTAGTGCAAAGTTTCCAAGTACATCTCAATTTTAGCATGCAAGTTGGCCACTCTTGGTAGGTCACTTTCCACCATGGTTTGGCCGATTGCACGTACCCATCTCAAGGCCTTATTGTGCATGGAAACAATTAATTGATGTACTGTAACAATCAGTTCCACATTCTTCTCAATAGGAATATCTGAAATGTTAGCTGCCACCTGCAAATTAGGATAATGCTTCAAAGTCAAATGTGCTTATGTTACATGATTTATTTTTTCTAAGAAGCATATTTGTTTTGATATATGTTTGTTAACTTTACAAATATCCAAAAATTATTACGAGTAATCCAGTTCAGGCAAGTTTGTGCTAGTCTACTATTCTTTGTCATGCTTTGTATGATGCCTCTTTATCCAGAACACTTGGAATTATCAACAAGTTTGTAGGAACTAAAGGCCTACCCAGCCATTCACAAAAGAAATAGGAAATCTTAGCACATAGCACTATATTGGCACTTTCAAATTGGGACCTGATTCATGTGTGAAATGCTAGGGTAAAGACAGTCCATTAAGAAGGGGAAAGGCCTACAACACCATCGACTAAGTGCACCATGCCAAATGACCCAAACCTCAACCTCAAAAGCCCTTAATTAACCAACCTAAAGAAGGACAAAATCTAGGTTCACCAACCCAAAAGCCAACAACAAAATGAGCACGGGTGGTGGTTCCGGACAGTGATAGTGATGAGCAAATAAATGCAGTAAGCCAAGGAGATATGCCATAGAAATTGAGAACCCTAGAGGTAGAGCAATTGACTATGTAGGATGCAAGTGTTAAACAGCTTGATTCCCAAGCCAATAAAGAGTAGCAATAAATGGAACACTATAGCTTGTATGGCCACGAGTCTCAAGGTTTTCCATGTCACCCGATGAATACAAATTCTTGCAGTCAAAGGGTCTAAGCAATCTTTTTGAGAAGCTACGATACTTCTTACCAACACCTGCTATGACATAATATATTTGTCAATTCATAACATCATATAAGCAAAGAATTGGAGAAGGATAAGTACGGAACATTAATGTATAATGAAAAGCCCTTACAAATCTACCTCAGTAGATCCACAATGCAGGAGGCTTTCTCATTCTTAGAGGTGCAAGAAGACTATCCAAAAAACATTTGGATGCAACATTCTCATAGATTCAGGATTTTTATTCCCACCTAAGACAAAGTCACAAAGCGGGGGGATACGCCATGATATAATTTTGGATCCCATATGCAAAGAGAAAGCCAAGTTTGTGGTTGACATTTTCAATCTTACACCTTGGGAGGGAAAAACTACAAGACTGGGCTCAACCCATATCCTTCTTACTAACCAATTATGTATCCACCACACATAATGGAAAAAGCTACATTGCCCATCTATTGGTCATTATAATTGGGTTTGCAATAGAGTAAGAGGAAGACTCTACACCCCTCTCAACACAAGATATAGAAGACTTTGAAAATTTGATATTATCGCCAAAATGGGAATTAGAGCCTCCACCTACTCTTAATGCACATAACATGGATGGATGAGAATCTGAATAGGTTCCACAGAATCACAACATGGAACTCTGCTAACGAATCCTGCAACTCAATTTAGTATTGCTATCGCAACAGAAGGACTCGAGAGTGGAAATCCAAGAGGAGACCATGCGACCTAGTAATCCAAATAGCCTGCCTCAATAAGAATCACACGTCAACAAACATTGATGACTCCATGACTCTAGGGTCATAACCCCCAAATGTCTCTAGTGGTACCATACAACAGACTGTTGTTCAAGAAATAGATCAAAATTCCACATGGGCACATGGGCATCAGTAGTAAGTCCAATACAAGCAAGGCAATAGCACATTCCAAATCATACAGCATCATAGTCAACAGTTGTAACAATGGTCACAGTTATTTGCTACCATGGTATCACATGAGCAGGAAAGAGAAATGGAAAGACAATTTCTCCCATCACTCCAAACCAAGTTGCAAAGTACTGAGATTGAAACTCATAAGGTCAAGGAAAGCATGGTAGAGCAAATGTAGCAACAACTCCTTGCACAAAATGCTCTAGAAAAAGGGAGAAAGGATGCCTTACAAGCAAAGGTTTTTCTCCAAGAGAAACACCTACAACTATCTAAGGCCTTGAATGGAAAGGAAGAGAGTTATCCCTCTCCCAAATGCAAGTCCATTGTGATGATCTTAAAAAAGAAATGGTGCACTTAAATGCAAGCTTGCTACTTAAAGAGGATCAGCTCCATGCCACAATAGACATAAGCAATGAGTTGCAAAACAGCCTCAAAGAAGGTAAACATCAAATTCAAGCACTAGAGAAGGAATGCATAGCATCAAGGGAGACACTTGTGAATGCTAAAGCAGAACTGGATGCTCAAGAACTAGAGATACTCCAACTCTACATGTTGAATGATCAATTGCTAGGGCAACCAAAAGTAGCTCAACAGCTCAATAGTCTAAAGCTTGCATACACCTCAACACTAGGTAAGTATAAAGAAAAGTGCATAGATTTGCTAAAAATCAAAAGGCAATAATTTCCAAGTTGGAACTTCAACACCAACTACTAAGTCAAGCCGATGATGATGCAAAGGGATCAGCATAAGATCTGTTGCTACAAGGCATCACTACATTATACAAAGAGCTTGTTGCAGTCCTCCAATAAAAGGATCACCTTGAAGGAAGAATATGCATTCACTGGAAACATTTGCAAATCAAGATGTTACATGTAGTATCTGGTCTTGATTGGACCAAACCAGTGAGCACAAAGACTCTCTAGGATCTATGCTAGCAAATGGATGAAGATGAGAGAAATGTGTTCTGTGTCTCAGTGCATGCAAATCTCATACGGTTAAAGCCTGATGTAAAACTGCTATATGAATTCTTGATGGGAATCCCTCCTCTTCAAGTAGTAGCCGAACTCCTACCCTTACTACAACAATCACCATCAACATCCTTGGGATATAACTCCCAAAAAAATCCTACATTAAAGTTGACAATGCCTACCAAAAGCGACAAAGATCTGCTAGAGGAATGTGTGGTCTACCTTGAATCTAGTCTCCCCTATCTTGCCACTCTCTTTTTTTATCTTCTCACATCCCTCCCTAACTCCATTACAATCCTCCATACCTTTCTAGAAATCCATGCTAACCCATATTCCTTGCCATGTCTCTCAACACTACCTCCTAATCCAAGAATCTAACTCCTATCATCCAGTTACACCTAACTTTTTTCCATCACTTGACAATCCATCCCTTGAGGACTCTCAAGTCTACTAAATCCATTTGCCTTGCTCTCCCTTTACTTTCCACCAACATCCCTACTTCTACCTTCTCAAATTGACTACTTGCTTTGACCTCAAGTTTTTCCCCTATAACCTTTTTCTCTCCCCCAAGACCACATATTCCTCAGATCTCACTTGAGATTCTAATGGAAGACACCATTAATGATTCCATCAATGAGCTCAGACTCCACCTTTTGTCAGTTCACCAACTCTGTCCATCTTCTGGCGACTCCATCTCCTGGTCCTCGCAGTGGACACCAAAAAACACAAAGGAATGAAAAGAAATAGATATAGGAGTTGGATAATCCAAATCACACACCCACACAGGAGTTGCGATAGGTTACAAATAGGATTCCCATACCTAGTAATCCCATTGGTGATTTTTGAAAGTAATAGCCAGATATGCAGTCAAGAGGAGGATGGGATCTCTCAGGAAGTATAATGGGTATTCACCAAGCACAAATCACCATAGACATTAGAAACAAATTGGAGCCATAGCTTACTTGGTGTAGACCAAAGCTGCTCAATGAACAGTACCTTCTTGAGTACTTACAAGCTCCATATTCCTTTCAAATGCATCCCACATTTGATGTGGTACCTAGTCACTACTAGTGGGATGCCAATCATCATGATCCAGATAGTGTAAATGCTCCTCGCAATTGGCCGCTAATGAATAGAAACTCCAAGATCAAATGGACAAGCACTCATCATTGCCTTGGACAAACATGCATCAATTATGCAAGGCAATTATGACAAAACACTCAAGGAGAGTGCAAAATACAATGAAGCTTTAGCAGTAATCATGGAGGTGTCCCTCGCCATTGATGACCAAATATTTACCCAACCTCAACTTCAACCCGAATCAACAAGTAGATGCTTAAATAACAACTCACCTCTTTCAAAGAGCCATATCTCTTAAAGGGTGGTATGTGTATTTGTTTGAAGAAATGGTTGACACTGGCTTCTTAAAAATTGAGCAAACAATATAAAATGTTCATGGATTACAAGGAAAATATCGACAACAAGCTCGAGCCATCTATCATCGATGCCATCTTTACCATACTCATTGGGCCAAAAAAGTCGTAGCACAACATCGTCTATAGACTCACCATAACCCAAAAACGGGTAATCAAATTGGTCCAAGGGAGTTGTTAATCCTATGGTAAAATGGAGTAGAAGTGCAATCTAGAGCAACAACAATGAGATCATTGTGTGCGTAGAGTAGCAGCAAAGCTCCGCTTGTAATATCTTGAGCCTGAAAGATGGTATGATGAATCGTAAAGGATGAGGATAGCTAAAATCCTCTCTAGACAAGATCCAATCATACTTGCAAAATAAGGATCTAGAGAGAGAAATACTAAATCTAGAGAGAGATAGTAAAAGCCTACACTTGTTGGGGTCCCCCCACTTTGTGTAGAGAACCAAAAGGTCCCCCCACTTTGTGTAGAGCCCCAAAAGGTCCCCCCACATTGTGTAGAGACTCAAAGGTCCCTCTACTTTGTATAGAGACCCAAAAGGTTCCCCCAAAAAGTGGAGGGACTCGTGTCCAAAAGGTCTCTTACAAAAGAGGTCCCACCACGGAGGTACCTACGGATTGTGTAGAGACCAACATGTATAAATTTATCTCAATGGAATGAAGCTCCCACTCTTTGGGGTTTAGTGTTCAAGCTCACTATTGTGTTCATGTGATTGATGTCCATTGCGTCCATGCTCTCTTACACTATTGTGTTCTAGCATGCCCTTACCCTTGTACTCTCTCCTCCTCCTCCTCCTCCTCCCTTGTCCCTCCTCCTCAACCCTTAACCTCTCGAAGTCATGAAGGAGACTAGCTCTCCACTTCTCAACCCTGGACTCCTCCTAAACCCTGCCTCTCTGAACCTTAGAACCCCTAGAGAGCTCTCTCAATCCTATCCCCTTCCAAACCCTGTAGCCTCCTTCTAAACCCTTGAACTCCCGTCGAGGCGAAAGCCTCCATCCATCAGTGTGATCCAGCAATCTTTCTCATCCACGCATGCATGAGATCTACATTCCATGCTTTAGCCTACACCTCTCATCAGAATACAACCCGAGGACCTATGCTACACTTGTGAAGACCTATGCTACAATGAGCAATGACATGACTGTAGGTGACCAACACCCTCGAAACTGGAACTTGGGAGAGACAATGACAACACTATGACATGTGGCAACGGCTGTCTCTAGATAGGACCTATGTGAAATTGCTATGCTATGGAGGTATCGCTATCAATGGGGCAACATTGAGTGTGACAAGACTATGTGTGATGGCAGTAACTCCTTGTGGACTTTATTTAACTGAAGACTTCAATGGTATCTAGTTGTTGCACTTTATTAACTCAACCTTTGAGTTTGGTCACCTTTGTTTGATCAGCTTAGCCATGTTTTTTGCTTTGCAATTCATCCACAAGGGTGTTTTGGAGGGGTTTATCAACACCCCTCATTTCCACATGGAGCAGTGGGGCTTAATTGAAAGGTTTGGCCATGTTGGTGACAATGTACAATGGGGACTTTAGTCCCATATGAAAATTGACAGTGGAGGTGCCCTTGGATATAAGGCCTTAATTTGAAGACCCTCCTCACATTCTAGCTATGTTTTTTGGGGTGTGAGGAGGCATGCATGGCTAGGAGTTAGGGGATTAGGACCCCGACATATGGTAGTGTGTGTGGTTGGATACCCATGATTGAACCTACAGGGGATTGGGACCCCGACATATGATAGCGTGTGTGGTTGGATACCTATGTTTGAACCTACAATAATAATAACCTACAAGGATAAGAAAGCTATGGCAATCTTGGATGGTGGGGTAGGTGTGAATACTATTACCAAATAGTGCTTAGAAAGGTGGGGTAGGTGTCAACACTATTACCAAATAGTGCTTGGAAATGTGGGGTGAGTTCGAGATGGATGCAACTACCAAATAGTGCTTGGAAAGGTGGGGTGAGTCTGAGATGGATGCAACTACCCTTTTGGTAAAGCTAGAAAATGGCACAATAGTGAGGCAAATAGGGATATTGAAATATGTTAGGATTACCACTCTCCATCTATCATATAGGCACTCATTTGTAATTATGGACTTCAAGAAAGAGTCAAGATTGTAGACCGCCGACTGTTTATGACTTTTCCCAACTCTTGTACACGATTTGTGCTCAAACTAAATCTATCTAAGAAAGGGAGAGGAATTCATTAAATTAGACCTGACAACTTGGAAGCCCCATCCCATGAGTGGCAACCTCTTTGTCCCAAGGGGTGTGTCAGCAGCAGTGGTGAAACACACTATCCCCTTCATACAAAATATGTTGGCACAATGATGTCCTTATGCAATGAATCCAAGTGCATTGCTATTATTAAAGGAGAGTTATAAAAGCTCATTCACATAGGATTTATCTATTCCATCGAGAACAAACTATAAATTTTACCCACCCCCCAAAAAAAAGCTATAAATGTGTCCAACAATTCATGGGACATATAGGATACTATAGGAAATTCATGGGACATATAGGATACTATAGGAGATTCAAATTGGATTATGCCAAGTTGGCATGACTACAATACTACCGATTACTGATTTTTTAGTGGCCAAAGGAGTGCCAATACTCATAGACAAGTTGAAACAACCCTAATGATACCACCCATACTTTGGACTTGCACTTGGGATGTAATCATTTATGTGCACATAAATGCATAAAATTTCATAGGAGAGCATAATTGGATTAGCCAATTACATCTGAAGTCGCCAACTAAATAATGAACAACTAAATTGTACCACCTATTGAGGTAAAGACTTGGTATGGTGTATGTGGTGGGTAAACTAAACAAGGCCAAAGTAAACTATGTAAGCAGTGAGCATGAAGACTTGGCCATTGTGTATGCGATGCATAAGCTCTATCATTACCTATTAGCTAGTAAATTCACGTTCTTTGCAGACCATCAAGCTCTGCACAGAGGCCTCACTCTTAAGAGAAGCCCCATATCTCATGTGTTTAGGGGTATTAAAAAATAGGTCTCAATATATTATTTCAAGCATAATACATTGGATGCCTCCTCTAAATGTAAACCTATAAATAGCCTACATAAAAAAGGGTCTCTTGTGCATGCCTGTGATATCATACAATTTTTAGCGACCCCCCCAACCTTATATCTTGTCAATGAACCGTGCATGATAGGAAAAATCACATGGTGGTTGTTGATACTCTCAGAATTTGACTTCAATGTAGCTATTCACAAGGGCTCAAAGCATGTGCAAGTAGACCACCTCTAAAAAGTAACCACAATAGTGGAGGATGGCCTCTCAAATGTGGACCTATTGCAACTGGACGTCAACTGAACTTAGGCATTGGATCCAAGAAGGCCTCCATTTGATTATTCTAGTTCTCAAGGGGGATACAAGGAGATCCCACAATAGATGAGAGCCCACATTCCATTACCAACTGCCCATGAACTTTGGATAACTTATTGAGAGAGGCTAATGTTCCTGTATATTTAAGTTGGATTTTGAATAATTTGATGGGACTTATACCAGTCATACTTTTTAAAACTCCTCTCCAATAGAGCTTATAGGTTTTGCACTATTCAATAGAGCTTATAGAATGTTGGTTATTATTTTTTAGGAGTTTATCAATGTTATTAAAGTTATCATTGAAATTTTGATGAAATGGATAACAATTGTAGACCGATGTTGACAAACTAGATAACAACTGTAGACCAATGTTGAAGTCTATCATCCCCCCAATAACATCTTAAGCCCTAGCCTAATACATTGTGGGATGGTGGTAGGTGAGTTGGTCTATCTTTAGTATCTAGATGATGATGGATAAGTATGAATTTATGATATGCTACTAATGCCCTTACCCTTCCTAAATTAACTTGAAGAAAGGATCTACTTTATAGAAATCTTCATGGATCCTTTGATTCCAGGTTTAGATAAATCTATGCTTTGGATTTTGAATCCCTAGTTCTATGACCTAGGTCCACATGTTTTGGGTCTGAGTCCAGGTGTCTTGGGTCTCTAACCAAGAGTTCATGTGTTCTAGTTCTACTTCTTCCATGTCCAAGTGTCTTGGGTCTCGACCCTAGAGTTTATGTATTCTGGGTCCCAAGACTTGGGTTCACTTTTTAGTCATTTTGGGCTGGGGTTCAACCTTTAGGACCACAATGGTAATTTTTGCTAAATCTGCTATAGAGATTGCATTTTCCTCATATCAAGTCACACTTGGTAGGGACAAGATTCAGCTACTTTTGGATCCCTTATTGGTAATAGATTATGTTACTTTTAAATTCAATATGTTGTTAATGAGGAGACTTCCCTTTTTACTTACCAAGATAGATGGCTTAAGACTTACCTATTGTATGATAGTTTGAATGGAAAGAAAAGCTTTGGGATTAGTGCTATCAAGATTGGGGGTAATCAAATCTCATTATAAGTAAAACACACAAATGCATGCATGCACACACGCTTATGCTATCAAGATTTGGGATTAGTGCTATCAAGATTGGGGGTAATCCAATCTCATTATAAGTAAAACACACAAATGCATGCACGCACGCACACTTATGCATGATGCGTTCACATGCAAACACACATGCGTGCACACACACAAACATACATAGACACACATGCATGCATGCACACACAAACGCATGCGCGCACACACACACAATGGCCAACATGCATGCATACAAGTGTACGTGCACACATGGCTTGCAATCAAAGTCTTGTGACCTATCCAACACTTTTTTAGGTTGTCACTTGGCTTGCAATTAAAGCCCATTACATTCCAGCACTTTCTCATGTGAATTCCAAGGTTCTTAAAATGTAACAGCCTTGATATTTATTTCCTATGAGCACTTCCTCAGGATTTTTGTTCCATGCCTTGTTGTGATTACTAGTGTCCCATGATCAAATCGTCTTACATAAGAAACATATCATAATGATGCTCATTAGAGCTTGAAATAAAGTTCCATGGCCCATCCAACACTTTCTCATGTGAATTCTAATGCCCCTAAAATGTAGTGGCTACAACCTTAATATTCCCCACAAGTGCTATGGTGCTTTAAGTAGATGTCTTTTAAAGTGGAGAGGAGAGAGGGAGAGAGTACACTTCACAGGCCTACAATGTACATCTATTAAATAAGAGCAAAAAAGGTGTTATATACATCGACCGTTACAGCTAGGATTTGGGCTTCCATCCCTTACCCCTTTGTGTTTTTTAGTAGTCTATAGTGTATGGAAAATATTCACTAAAACACCAATTTGCACTTTTGGAGTTGGCATGTTGCTAGGATTGATCTTACAATTGTCTCTCAAGCTTATGGGTGAGCAACTATGGGGAAATGCACATAGCAACATGCTATGCATCTTGCAATCTCTTTTTGTACAAAGCAAAGCATAAGGCAGTCATGGTTGGATAGTATCTCTTGTTTGTTTTATCAAAATTATGTAATTAATTTGTCCTTTATTATAAGCCTATGTGATTACTTCAAGAAATGAGCAACTACTTTTTGATTTTTGACTAGGTAAAGTGGCATGAGTCAATATAAAAGAAGCTATTAAAGATGCAAAGTTTTTATGTGAAAGTCTTGTTTGAGCAGAAGACATTGGCTTTCTCTAACCTATAATTAGAGATTGCTACCTATTTGGTATGATGGGTGATTTCATACATGAGATGGGCTCACTAAGATATAAGTGGGGGTTATGTCTTGGACACAGTCACGTCCCAAATTTAGGTTGGGTTACTTCTCAAATTTATGGAACATTGGTCTTTGATTTGGCTTTTCTTGGATCTTTAACAAGATCGGACAAATAGCTTGTGGAATCCACATTAAATGTCAAAAAGCCTACCCAAGATGACGGCTCAATGGTGGAGTGTAGCATTATCGATGTGAGGTCTAGAGTAAACATGAATGCATCAAAAGGACAAGAAGGTCATGAAAAGAACCATCAAGAAACATTGAATTTGCCTACTTCGATGTGCAATTCTACAAGCTTATAAGAGTTGAAGGAGATTTTAAAAGTATAGGTATGTTACGCAAGATTATAAAACAAAGGTTTTTCAAAAATTAGCAAGCATTGTTAGCAATTTGACCAACATTGGAGAAATGGCCTAAACTATTTTGATGATAAGAATCAAGCTAGGTAGATAATTTTAATAGGGTCAAGCAAATTTGTCATTTCAAGATTGTTAATTTTTTCATCTAAGCAAGTTATCAATCAAATGAAATCATAATACAAATTTCATAAATATTGCATTAATGGATACACATAATTCGTTTCTTTGTTTGCATTTATGAATATGAGATTTTTTGATCAATTAATTTGACATTGAGGGAATCCTTCAATCAACATGGACTATTTATTAGAGAAAAGGCAAATTCTCATTGCTAATCGTAAATGTTTGAATGTTGAATGCTAAATGTTTGAACACCCAAGGAAGATCAATTTTATACATTTGGGAGAAAAGTGTCTACCCACACATTCATGCTATTATCCTTATCCATGCAAATATATTTATTCTTATGTAAAGTAACTAGGTTTGGGTAGGCAGCCTCTAGACTATAGTAGAAGACAAGACAACAAGAAAGAAAGCATAAAGACTAGAAAAAAAAGACAATAACATAATCACATCAAAATATAGTGTTGGAAGATTATGGTACTCTAAATGGCTTTTTGAGTAGGACAATGTCAAGAGAGACGGTCACAAAGTAAACTTGCTTACCATCATGTCCTTGGCATTCATTCATTCATTGATTACCCTCTATATTTCAAAATCCTTTGCATTCATTTATTCATTCATTTATTGCTTGCTCCCTATACTTTAGGGTTCTATTTTTACTAGGCTAGTGACTTGAAATTACATTGGAATCCTATCGTTTAATGAGATATTCTTAAAGTAAAAAAAAGCATGAGTAAAAATATGGACACACCACAAGGTCCATTAGGACCCGATCCTCCCTGCAAATGTCAGGGATGATATTTTATTATTGACTTGGCAATGTGTAAAAAGTTATTCTATTCGAGATTAGAAGCTCAATAAATACATGGAAATCTTAATAATAATATATAGCCACACATAGTGTGGGCAGGGAGGAAGCACATAATCCAAGGGAATGGGCCCTTCCTTGTGCATCAAGAATACTAGCATCGAGTACATCGTGTTTGAATCTCATGAATGGATAAGATACTAACACATTACCTGAACATCAATAGTCATATTCATATTACAACTCGAGAAATCAATATCTTCCATGCACCAGTACCACATATCTCTTTTATGTCTACAAATATGGAAAAACACAATCAAAATGGAAAACATATTAAAAGATGCTATCCATATTCTTAAACAATGTTAAAACTCAATTTTGATAGAGGAGTTGCAAAATATAGCTTTTACCAATACTTCAATTTTGCAAAATCTAACTCAATTTTGACAAAGGAGTTACAAAATCTAGCTTTTACCAATAATTCAGACATGAATCATGGGTGGAAGCATGAAATTGTAGCAAGCCTTTGCAAGACATTAACATTTAGAATCTGCCATTGGATTCATGCTTCTCTCTTTTGTCACTTTGCTTCTATAGAGCCACTTTTGGAGATAATTTTGGATTTTCTACCGAAGAGGCAAATTTCCATGTTCTTTTGACTCGGCAAACTGTCGACCAAATACATGGAGACAGTATTTTGCAGCATGCTCAAATGCTCAAACATGCCATTTACCTTTGAGTCCATTCAACATTATATTTGATATAGAGAGGCCCAGAGGATGCTGGCTGGAGTTTTATGAGAACAAGTGAAAAGTGTCTAAGAGTGTAAATCAGGAGTAGCGTAGGTTGTTGTCTCACAACCAAATTAGTATATACTATATAGTTTATTGAAGAAGCATTGATACACTATATTCTATACATTAATTTGCTTTCAATTGACATATAAGCTAGACTCCATGGGTCCTCTTGATGGTTCATGCAATTAAGCACTAGCCTAGGGTTACCAACCAAAAACATCAACCGCGTTTTGTATTTGGCCTTTTTCCTTGGGATTGACCATTTCTTATAATACATTTGGCTTGTTTTATTATTATTATTATTACGGGCAATCATGAGGATGAGATACCCATGGTCATAGCAAGAAGGGAGGGAGAAAAATAGTAAGAATAGTAGCTACAAAATTGCAAGCTTGTGGGGTTTGCCAAAGCACAATAGAGTCTAGATTCTAGACAAGTAAATCAACTGTAGAAGATGCCATGAATTTTACGAAACCTATAAATATATATTTTGCAGCTTAAGGAAAATAGATCTATAATATTGGAAATTAGGGGGGGGGGGGAGAGAGAGAGAGAGAGAGAGAGAGAGTAGCATGCTCTTCGAGCGGATGATATTTGGAGTTGGCAAACTTTGGTATCCGGGCCTGTGTAGTTGAAGAAAGGAAATATCTTTGGTTCCATGGAAGATGTTAGAGGGGCAATAAAGGTAAATGTATTCCAAGAACTAGGTCTTCAAGGTACATCTGGCTCCAACAAAGAGAGTTCTTACAAGTGCTCTGATCCTTAGCATATCATAAAAAGAAAGTATCGGTTAAAGTTCTGAACGGGTGCTCTAATCCTTAGCATGCGTTTGGATGGGTGCAATAAGCAATCCGTCTAGGTATCCAGAGGGTGTCTATTATCACACTCAAACAAATGGAAGCCATTTCATGATTGAGTGCTATACCACCTAGCTTATCATAGTTCTAAGAGGTGGTAGGCCTTTACCCTCGAGCAAGTTTTCCTTGTCTTGTTGTCAAGGTCCTTTACTGCCATCGTATGGGATCCTAGCTAACTCACCCAACGATGCCAACGAGGGGGACTACCCAGGACTAACTAGCTCCAGCACATCTAAGGTTAAATTTATTTCAGTTTGAAGAAACAAGATTTGTGGCAGGTAGCCTTCCCATCGTGGATCGCATAACTACTAACTCAAAATTGAAGTTGAATCCTAGTGATCCTCCCTGGAAATGTCAAGGGTGGTGATTTATTATTGATTTTGTGATGTCCATATTTTGGAAGCTGAAGTCCAACAAATACATGAGTAAGGCGATACAATAACTGATCCTCATTGCAGCTTATACAATATTTTCACATGGACTATAACCATATGAATAAAGATGTAGTCATCCTTCAATCTTTCATCCATCTTGAATTTCCTTGTTGCCTCGTATCAATAACATGCATTAAACGAGAGGAACATTGTAAGAATTCAGATTGAAAACAATAATTTTTTAATGGACGAGTAATTGAAAATACTTATATGATAATTTATAATATGGGTAGGGAGGCAATGTGCTTCCTTCCCCAAAGAGTTATAATCCGAAGGAATGGACCCTTCCCTAGGTGCCGAGATAACGCCAAGAATATTAGCGCCAAGGATAGGTCTCGGAATGGATAAAAAACTGGCATATTATCTGAATGTCAATAGTTGTAATCGTAGTTGAATGCCGATAAAATCACTACGAGTTGCGCAATAGTCAAAATTCAAATTCTCATCGTCCTTTGGCGATTTCTTTGATCTTAGAGACAATATCCCAAAAACTTGCCAATGTGAGCCTGAGAGGCTATGTGTGTGTCCTTGAGTGGGATGATTCCAACATTCTTAGATCGTTCAGTAGAGTATGGATAGTACAAAAAGGCAACTATCATTAGCGAAAGTTTGAAGGTGCCTTGGATATTCAATCCAAGACATCAGTTCTCTTACTCCACTTAAGCGGCCATGAAGCAAGTAACCGTAAGTTGAGCTTTTAGGCTTGTGAGAGTAGAGCATAAGGTCATCACAAGGCTCTCCAAAGCTTCACATGCGAGCATAAGGTCATCGCGAGGCTCTCCAAAGCTTCACATGCCAAGGCTATGCCACGCTGGCATTTATCTCTTCAAGGCCCTCGCTAAGCTTATGTGCTAGCACATGCTTAAACACAAATCCATCTTGCCTGCTTGCAGTTGCTTAACACCAAATCCTAGAGGCAGTCCGAACCTTGCCATAGTGTCTCCACTGTAGCTAACATGACGCGTAGAGTGATAGATAGGCAGATATATTGATTAGCATCATTCCCATAGCTCTAATCTTTCAATTGTCTCGCAACCTCAAATCTTTAAAAAAAAAAAACGAATGCCCATTAAGACTGGGAACCTCAGAATCTTGGTCGAAGACACTCAAAGCAACCAGACCTCTTCACTGTTGCTTGACGACACATACAATGCTGACAATCATGTGCTTGTTATGAATTATATAGATTTATGACAAAAGCACTTCTATATTATTCTCCCATCCTTTTGATAAAAAGCTTAACTAATCTTTACGGTAGGCAGCCTAGAGGCATGTTTTGGATCTTTGAGTCCTCCTAGAGCCAAGTGTCACAATTGGAGATGTGGATTTTAATAAAAAGATCCAATGGTGTAACATTGTTTTATGTAAAATTAGAGGTGCTAGCTTTCTTGGGCTAAAGCATCAAGCTTTAAAAATTAAAAGCTTCAACTCTTTCATGGACTTTCTCTAGATAAATGTAAGGCAAAGATCATTGCACAGAAGCAGTCCAGAAAGCCAACTTGGGCAACCCGAACTTGGTTGCAATGTTCTATGTGAAAGCACCGTACAGATCGAAAACAATACATGTAGGCTGGCGGGTCCTTCTGCAATAGCTTCTCAATCAACTGTCCCAATCCTTCCTTTGTGTGCTCCCACGCTTTTGAAATCTCCATGATGCTATCTTGTCCAGTGGTTCGTCCATCCTTGCTCTTAAGAGCTCTACACTGTGATGCAGTCTAACAGAGCTAGAGTGGTTCGATTGAGGATTTGTTGGGTGTGTCGGGTATTGAATGACGAAGGTGATAGTGAAACCTTGAGCTGCTAGCTTTTGGGTATCTACCATGTACCTGCTATAATGGTGCTTGGTTGGTGGTTAGCATTGCTAGGAGGCTTGACGCAGTTGTCTATTCTTTCGAGGCATTGGTCAATCTCTGCAGGCACACGATAACAACGTCTAGCTAGTAGTATGCGAAAAACCAAGCAAGGCTTTACCGAAGGATCCAAAGTGCAAGAGAGTTGTGCAGCATCATAGGAGCATACTTTGGCATCCCGTACCATTTAGATAGCCATCGTCTTGGTAGCTGGAGTGGTTGCAGCCACAAGTGTATACGGGATCAAGGTCAGTGACCACATCCATGCAGTTAGTGACGGGTGAACAATCGTATGAAGGCATGCTTTGAATTGTGGAACAGTTCTGGGATGGATCTGATAAGGGAACCCTCCATGTGAGATTGATTGCATACTAGTCAAAGGAAGAGTAGCCGACACCGTCCCCCATAAGGTAGCGATCACGCCTTTCTCCTTCGTTGTGTTCTGTTGATTAGTTAGTGTCACTTTGATGCTAACTAAATTTCCGTTGTTCTGTTTTAGGCCCTTCCAATATCATCACTTAGGTCCCCGGAGCATTGCCTCTAAAGCTTCACGAATTGAATACGTTCCTTCAATGTTACGACCCTAATGATTTCATGTTTAATGTCTTTCTAAACGCTTACTCAAGGCTAGGTGAAACCACCTCAATCATTTTCAATTCGTTTGAAGAACTCAACCACGAGGCATTGGAAGCTCTTCGCAAGGACCTGTGTTCATTTACAATGTTGTCAACTACGACTGTGATAACCTTTGCAGGCCTCTTACTTCGGTGGGTCTATAGATCGCAAACATCTAGAATGAGGAAAGCAAAAAATTTCGAGATGAATGGAGGCATTAGACCACAAGAATACATCGCTGCAAGAAAAGCGAGTGACACACTGAGTCTGTACTCCAAGGTTGAGCACCAAAAAGCCACCTAGGACTTCGCACAACATCTTCAACTTGGAAGTGGAGGCTATGGAACCGTGTACAAGGGCATCCTTGCAGACGCCTAGGTCGTGGCTATCAACAAATCTCACCACACTGAGCAGCATGAAATTGATCGGTTCCTCAATGAAGTGATCATCTTGTCCCAAATCAACCATCGCAACATTGTGAAGTTGCTTGGTTGCTGCTTTGAGATCCCTGTTCCTCTGCTTGTCTATGAGTATGTCTCAAACAGGACACTCTTGGAGCATTTACAAGCAAAAGATGGGCGATTTCTCAGTTGGGAAACTCGCCTGGTAATCGCCCTTGAAAGTTCTCAGGCCTTGGCATACCTTCATTTAAGTGTGTCTACACCAATCTTTCACAGGGACATCAAATCGTCCAACATCCTTCTGGATAAAGAACTGATGCTTAAAGTTTCTGATTTTGGCTTATCACGCCTTTTGCCAATGGGTCGGACCTAGATATCCACCGTATTACACGGCAACTTGGGATACTTAGACCCAAAATACGTGCAGACATTCCGGTTGACTGATAAGAGTGTTGTTTACTATTTCGATATCATCTTGCTTGAGTTGATAACTTCCCTTAAGCCTCTTGCAATGGGAGAAGAGGAGGCAGAAAGCAATCTGGCCACGCTCTGTATTTCAAGGTGGACATCAGGCACATTTTCTACACTTATTGATCCGGGCCTGGGAGCTTCTGAGAATCCTCACATGATGCAATCCATCAATCAGGTCATGAAGCTAGCGACGGCTCGTGCTTTTCTAACATGACCACTACTTGCAAGCTCTCTCTAGAGGAAACGGTAAATGCAACATGGCAAAGCCGTCCTTGTGGTAACTCTCACTTGCTTGTAATCTATCCTTACAATACTAATGATTTGTTGTTCAGTAATACCGTATTTTAATATTGTTTCCATTTCAGACGTGTTTTTTGCATTTTTCCAGAAAGTGAAGTAGACGTACATACTTGGTGTGTACACGAATTTGGATGCTTAACTTGGAATACAAACATGTCCATTGAGATTTAGGTAATGTGTCAGTCTCTTACATATTCGCGATACTTAATCTTGACGCTAATATTTTCAGTGATTCCAATCTCGACGCACGGGGAAGGGCCCGTTCCCTCAGATTATAACTCTTTGGGAAAGGAAGCGCGCTGCCTCCTCACCCACACTGTGTGTGTTTATATAAAGTATACTATATATATATATATGTATATATATATATGTTTGAATTTCAACTTGTTTGTTGACTTTTGCTTTTGCATATTCTAAATTATTATATATTTCTCTATTGAGGTACTCACAAGAAGGGAACGCTTAAACACACACGACATTTGCTCGGACCGATTATTGTCTGCTTAGTTTATAGTCACGTATTTCCCTTTCTTGACTTTGAAAACTTACAGAAATCATAGTTTTTGATTTTCTTTTATCTCCTTGAGTCAGGTGTAATGAATATGAGCCCCTAGATTGATTTTAGCCCTTACGAATATGAGCCCTTAGATTGATTTTAATTAATGTAAATCATGAAGGTTTTATTCAAATAGCGTAAAAACTCATGGGTGAAAGCGTATCTTTGCTTTTTAAAAGCAAAAAGGCAAAAAGCATACAATTTTGATATTCTCAACTTATATTTTTCATTTCAATATAAAACATTGTTAATTTAAATCAACTTATTATAAATTTCGTAATTCATTCCACCTTTCCCCTTAGGCGGCCTACCGCACGCTAGTTTGCACCTTGCTTTTCACACCGTTAGAGTTGCTTGAAATCAATGACCATGATTGTGTGACAAGTGACTAAAGGAGAGCTCAAAAAACTCAGCGTGAGTGGAGCAATAATTAAAAATTTGGAGGTCTAACAACCAAATTAAGGTTGATTCACTAGGAAGAAGATGTAGTTAGTGTTGGGTCTAAACAAAGTTGCTGCCCTAAAGGCAAAATGTTTGTTTTAGGGTTGAGCACTCAAGAAAGATCTTTCATCTGCTCTGCCTGTTGATCTTAGCTAGCTTCCTTGATTCCCTTTCCATCGCTTTGGGGTGCTTTCCCGTAAGTGTTCTTGCTTCCTTCGCAGTTTTGTTTCCTTGTATCCCACGTACTTGTCTCAGTAACAGGATATGTCTCGAGAAATTTGGTTTTTCCGTCAGAGAAGGGAAATTGGAGTGTGCTAATTGTGAGAGGAAGCGAGCTTTATGGGATCTGATTCCGCAGTTCAAGAGGGGAAAAACGGAGAGGCCTGGGGCGGAGGGATTGCGAGGGGAAGACGAACCGGCTGGTGAAGAAGATTGGGTTTGGTTTTGTTTGAGCAGTATCTTCTGTTACGCTTGTAACCGTATCAGTTTCTTTGAGTTTGGTGGGGCATTCGTCAAGATTTGTTTGTAAGGACACCATCGAGGAGGGGGAGGGAAGGGGAGAGCTCTACCTCGGGAAAGAAATCAATCTGTGAGTCTTGCCGTTCTCTTGTGATCGTAACCGCGTTTGTCTGCTCTCACACGCATACACGGATTCAAGTGTTGTTTCGATGTAGTATTGTTCCGTCGGGGTTATTTCGTGGCTTCAGCAGACGGCTTATGTCAAACTGATCACCTCGACTAAAGTAGTTCCTTTCTCAAAGTTACAGGTTCGAGCTCAATTTCATGGCAGATTACGAGGAATTTCGGGTCTTTGTAGGAGGTTTGACTTGGGATACCACGGACAGAACCTTAGAGAATGCGTTCCGACGTTTTGGGAAGGTTGTGGAGGCGAAGGTAGCCTTTCTTATACAATAACTATGCGGTTTGGCCAAGTCCTTCTTTCTGGGGTGCTGTGCTTGAACCCATACTCCTTGTATTCTACAGCCTCTGCAGTTGAAATATACAAGGCCGCTTAAAGTTTTGCGGCTCTCTTAAAGAAGAATTTCTCTGTTTGTCCGATTTTTGCTTTTAACTTCTTGGGCCTGGTGTCCGAAGCTGCTATTTCGAACAGTTATACTTGTTCTGTAGGATATTTAGTGTCACGTCGTAAAAGATCTTGGGCCAGCTGCTTGGAACTTACCGTTTTAAATCACTTTACTTGTTCTGCCTCATTCTTGTTAAGTTAAATGGTTTCTATGAGGAGTTGATAGCAACTTGAGCTTGAGCTTTCTCAGCTGATCCATAGAAGTTATAGATATACACATAGACGTAGTAACACTTATACTTGTAAATGGCTCTAGTGGCGCTTTAGTTATGAGCATTTTAGTGTAGGCTGTTGTAGGACGTCAGCAGATTATAATTGTATATAAATGTGGGAATTTTTATGATTGTATATATTCTAGTCTTACAAAGGTATTATTTTCTATCACCTTAGGTGACATGCAAATTCTTTGAATTTTCGTCCAAGTGGTGATCATCTTTTCAACTTTATCGAAATATCTTACGCGGGTTTAAAAGCTCCAACAGCTAAAAATTTCCAATAGTGTGTGCGTGTTTTTTGGGTCTTTAGAACAACGAAAATCTGAATTTGTTCGATTGGATATATTCTAGTCTTACAAAGGTATATTTTTCTATCACCTTAGTGGACATGCAAATTTTTTGAATTTTCGTTTAAATGCTGATGAGCTTTTTAACTTTATCGAAAAATCTTATGGGGTTGCAAAATCTCCAAAAGCTAAAATTCTTGATAGTGTGTTTTTTTGTTTTTCAAAACAACAAAAATCTGAATTTGTACTATGGATATATACAAGTCTATTATTTTCTATTACCTCGTGAAGTTTTCGTCCAAGTTGCGGCCTGCTGATATTGTGATAATTCTTTCTATCTTTAATGGTGCGTTGCCCTATCAGCTAGATTTAGATTTAGATACTCATTGGGGAGAGACTAAAATGAAAATGTTTAGACTTCACAAGCAGTTGTAGCTTGAAAGAAGAGATTTTGGACTACCTTTTGATTAGCCTTCTCCTTTAGTGCTAGCCTTCATCATGGCTGAGTCTGCCCTTCACCTCCGGAGTGCCGACAGAAACTCAGTACGAAGACTTTGTATAAATGTATGCTCAAGTATGTGTGGGTGTGTGGATTTGTATGTGTGAGAGCATATTTTTATACTATGGTCTACACCCACTGTTGGGCGCTGATGACGTCAGTGGGGATGTCATAGTAGCTAGTCCTTGCTATGCATGATGGAGTTTATGGTTTTCAACCTTGTGAGTGACTATCATGAGATTGAAACTGCACTATGTTGTGTTTTTAGAGGATGAGTTTGGGAATGTTCCTGGATTCATCTAGGTATATGCAAATTCTTGGAATTTTCGTTCAAGTGGTGATCAGCTTTTCAACTTTATCGAAATACCTTACAAGGGTGCAGAAGCCCCACGAATTAAAAATTCTCAATAGGGTGTGTGCGTGTTTTTTTTTTTTGAACAACAAAAATCTGAATTTGTACGATTGGATATATTCTAGTCTTACAAAGGTATATTTTTTAATCACCTTAGTGGACATGGAATTTTGGGGTCCAAGTGGTGATCAGCTGTTCAACTTTATCGAAATATCTTACGGGGGTGCAGAAGCCCCAAACAGCTAAAATCTCTCAAGAGAGTGTGTTTTTGGTCTTTCGAACTACAAAAATCTGAATCTGTGCGATTGGATATATTATATTCTTACAAAGGTATATGAATGTGGGAATTTGGAAAGCCATGTAGCACTCATTGAATAATCCCATATACGTTGATTATTTACACATCAGTTTGAATTATAAAATGTCCAAGGTGTCCGTTCTGTAACCATGTTGGAATAACATGCCATTATTTGCATTATATGAGATCATTTAATCCAACAAGGATCCTTCTCCTTTTCCTTTGGCCTTCATCTCTCCCCTGGTCCGTCTTCTCTAAGTGTCTGGCTTTTTGTTGCAAGTGACATTAGAGATACTTCTTGGGCATGGTGAATGGTAAGTGGCCTGCTCTCTATTCCAGCTGCTGATCTTCACTCTTGGTTAAGCTTAGTAGAGGTCTATCAGCTTGATAGAGCCTTGCCATTCATTTCCGTTCTTTACAGTCCAGTTTTGGTCCCATTTCTGCTCTAGTTTAGTTTAAAAATGCGTCTATTCGTTTCATTTCATTGCACATTTCTACATGAAATATGGGCCAATAACTCTCTGGTATACACCCTGCTGTGTGCAAAAATTGGTTGCCAGAAGTGGCTCCAATTGATTGCTGCCGCTCGGGAGATTTTTTTGGGAGGTTTTCAGAATTTTGATTTTACGACATTGCTGGAACTTTCAGCGACCTTCTATTGTGCTGCTTAGATCAGAACCAGATTTGGCACGCTACATCACTTTCATTCATATTCATTGAGTTACTGGTTCCAGCGATTTGTACTGCTTAATGAGAAATGCAAAATTCTGTAACCAAATTGTTCGAGGTTGCCACTGTATGTTCCTTTGGTAATATCTAATGTTTGGGTCAATTGTAATCGCTTTTGGTTCAATACTGGCAGTTCAGGCTACTAGACAATTTTGTCGGTTCAGCTGCAAATTTTGGATGTAGTATATATTAGAGGCTTGTTTATATGTATTCTCACCAAGTTTTATCATGATTTTGAACTTGAAATCACTTCAATTTCAAAATTCTGGAAGTAATGTTCTGCAAAATTTGGGCAAATGCCCAATTCTCTATTAGAATCACTGCAGACTGCTTCAACAGCCTTCTTTCATGTTATCTGAGGTGAAGATCTGCAAGTAGTTTTTGATAGAAAAAGCTCAATTGTTGAGTGTTTGACCTATTTTTACTGCAGCAACACTAGGGCATTGCATGACATTTTTCTCAAAAAATTGCTACAAGGATGTTGATTTGATTGTTGCATCAATTTCTGTCCTAGTAGTGCTGTTTCACTCAAAAATGGGAAGTCAAAGAGGTCATAAAAATTGGAACAAGGATTGACAGGAATAGATTTAGGATGAAGCTGTACATGGTCAGATTGTGGCCACACAGCATGAGATTCTTACTTCAGGAACTATACCACGGTAGGTCCAGTTGGACCATCCACACAGTGGAGGTCTCAGTGTCTTTCCTTCTGCCTTGTTCAAATCAGCCTTGGTATTTTGTAATGAAATATTAATCTATAGCAAGACCACAGAGGAGCATTAAGTATTGGAGACTAATCACAAGCTTTCTTCTAAGGCATCCAAGTTTACCTTTTTGGTTGATAGTGTGGAGTATTGGCTTAAGCATTGTTGACATTTGCCACTATGATAAAGAGAGATTAGCAATAATTGATGCGAGAACATCATTTGCTTCCGCTATTTTGTTGATAAAGAACAACGATGGCACTTTGAGATTGTGCATTGACTATAGAGGGCTGAATTAATGACTATTAAAAACATATTTTCCATCCCTAGGGTTGATGATTTGTTGGATGGAGGTCAGGAGCCTGTCTCAAGGCTGCCACGATGAATGGCCTCATTGGGAACCTCTCGTCGAAATTGCAGCTGGATAGGCAGCAAGAAGGGGGCTGTGAGCCACCCTCTACTACCACTTCTCACGAAAGGACTAAGGGAGGGCCGCGCCTTGTATTGCAGCTGGTCGCATAGCGGCTTGGGCCTCCCCTCACAAAGGAAAGGGAGCACGTGGCTCCTTCCCTTCCCGAGCGGGCTGAGCACACCTAGGTGATCCCGTTGGCTATACTTGAACCTGCAATCCAAGTGGGTGGTGCAAGGTAGGTGTGATCCCGTTGGCTATACTTGAACCTGCAATCCGAGCGGGTGGCGCAAGGGTCACTGGCGGAGGCTGAGCCGTCAGAGCAAGACTTTGCAATGGCGGGTCTTCCAGTCAGGTGAGTGCGGGCTAGTTGGACAGCGTAGGGTTTTTGGGAAAGGAGTAGATAGGCACTACGGACAATGGAAGTGACTTATGCTTGGTTTAGTCAAGCTGGGTGTTGAAGGAGAACGTGGGAAGGGTGGGAATGTAGGTGGAGCTAATGCACGGAGGAAGGGGAGACACGATGCAAGGGAGTGCAAAAGACGGAGAGGCGTAGAGGAGGTCAGGCGAGGGAGGTGGTGTGGCGAAGAGGAGGCGGAGGGGGGTAAAATAGATCAGGCGTGTTTAATCATGTTAATCTAAGCACCAGAGCTTTAGTTATACCGGTAAGACCCAGGAGGCATTATCCACATGGCACTCATTGATAATTTTACACCCTGGTCTGGATCTATAAAACGCCAGGGGGTCTATCCGATCATTCGAATTACTGTGAGATCATTCAATCTCTCCTCTTCCCTCTTCTCTAACTGGCTGGCTTTTTAACATGCCTTAAGAAAGTTTTTTTCATCGCTATGCAGTTCTGCAGATTCCACTATTTGTCAAAGATGTCCCCAAAGATGGGGGGACACAGATTGCTAACCTGTTCACCTATCTTATCCATTTTTCTTGTATTACTTTCTTTCATCTCTGGGTTATTTCAACAAATGCTTCTTGTTTTAGCTCCAGGCATTTCAGTTTGGGCTAGGCAAATATGTTTGTTTAAAAAAAAAATTCCAGCGATCTTATATGAGAGGCAACTTTTTGCTGTACTTGGCCGTGGTCAGGATTCTTATATCACATTTCTTTTGGGAGCTTTAGTAAGCACACTAACAAGACCCATTGCGAGGTAGGTGTTGGCTCTTGTTTGGATTGTTATTTGACGTGACAGTTCTCTCCACTTGTCTTGTTGGCCTTTGTATGCGGCTGCTTCTTCTTGTGCAGCAAGACTCTGTTTGGACAAGTCTCATGTCCCCTCTCGACATGTCTTTCTTTGTATATGCAGTTGCTGTCTTCTCGTGTAGCAAGACGCTTTTTGGACAAGCTCCTCCCACACACAATGGATTCTTAATTGTCAAGTGTTAGATTCTTGGAAATCGTAGTGGTGAAGAAATGGAAATATACATGCATTTACTCTATTCCACATTTAGATCTTCAGGGTGCCATTTTTTATTTGCGTGGAATTGGTTGCTATCTTTGATCTCTTTAAGGGTCCTGTTAAAAGCTAATTAATATTTGTATTTGTTTGGTCAGCGCTGGTAACTTAGTGTTTTTTGCTATGCTTCGTTTTTAAACAGTTCTGCCTTTGCCTAAATTTGAAATGACTGATTTATACATTTGTTTTGTACGGCAGGTACAGGTTTTTCACGTTGTTTCACTTTTTATTTTCCCCTCTGTGCCCCATACCCCCATTAACACACATGTATTTCTGGCAGGTAATGCTAGATAGGGTTACTGGTCGTCCTCGCGGCTTTGGATTTGTTACTTTTTCTGATAAGAGCGGCATGGAAGAAGCTATTGACAAGTTGCATGACAAGGAGCTATTCGGCAGGGTCATCTCTGTGACCAAAGCGCAACCCAAAAGTGGGGGTGGCGGTGAAGACTATGATGATAGAGGTGGCTATAGTAATGGTGGTGGGCCAAGAGGTGGATATGGTGGCCGTGGTGGTGGTGGTGGGCGAGAGGATTGCTTTAAGTGTGGTCAACCAGGTCATTGGGCCAGGGAATGCCCTTCTGGAGGAGGTGGCGGCAGGTTCTCATCTCGTGATAGGTATAGTAGTGGTCGTAGTGATCGGTATGGAAGTGGTGGCTCTGGTTATGGTGCTCGTTACAATGGACGTAACAGTGGTGGGGATCGTGACAAGGAACGGTATGGTCGTGACCGAGGGTCTGACAGGTATGGTGATGGCTACGGAAAGGACGGGCGCTCAGGTGGCTATGGAGACCGTGATTCTGGCCGTGGCAGTGATCGATATGGTAGTGGAGGGCCAACTCGTTATGGGGGAAGTTACAAAGAACGTTCAGGGCCTTATGACCGACCACGATCCCATTATGAGGATCGCTATTGACATGGACAGCTCCTTTTTTTGCTATGCTGACTGGTTAAGTCACTTCATCAAAGACAGCATTCTCGACACTTTGTAAAACGATAATTACTTAGCCAGAAATTGCACCTGATGTTTGCAGTTAGTCCTCGGATTATATCTAGTGTGTTTGGAACTGAATGTTTTGAATGCTATGAGGATACTTGTTGGCAAATGTGATCGTCTTTGCACACCATGATCAATTCGGCTCGAGGCTGGTCAGTGAACTGCCAGAGAATTTGGGTCTGAACTGCTTTTGCTCACATCATTGTTGCACTATTACAGTCATTTGTTGACAATTGTACAGCATGTGTGTGTGCTTCTTCGGGCAGCTTCAACAGTCTTTTGAGCTTTAGATGAATGTAAGGGACTTTATATGAATTCTAGGAGCACACGCACTTGTTTCAGGAGAGCAGCTGCTTGACAACAATCGACAGTGTTTTATAACAGATTGTTGTTTCAGCTTTTGATTGAATGTGAGTTTGAAGGTTATATGTCAGGCTCTGCTATACATATAAATAAGTGCAATATCACAGTCGTCGGTTTCTGGCTGCTGGTCCTTTTTTTAATCTTGCTTGGATCAGTATACATCGTTAAATCACAGATGGCAGACTGGAGGACAGGCAGCTGCAAGTTAACGGGAGCAGGCTAAGGGCAACAAAGAAAATTTCTTGAACACAATTAGCCTCAGTATCTGTGTCCATCATGGTAATGCTATGCCCATCAACACTTGATTTAGAACAAGATTCATTTCAGTTTTCGTGGTATTTCTGTGAAACTTTTCTCCAGTTTTACACTAATCAGAGCTTGCAATTCCAGTAAAGTCAGTTTGTGATTGCAGCTACCGGTTGACAATGCTTCAGACTTGCAGTTGGGTAAGCAAATTTTCTATAAGCTTCAAGGCATCATGTGTTGTACGGTACCTTTTGGTCAGCCCCCCCTCAATGCCAGGCTGGATTGTGGTCCTCTTGTGTTTACATTCAGTCAATGCTGCATGAAGGAATTGCCAGTGTGCAAGGATGAAAAGGAGCATTGAATAATTGATCTGTATCGTTAAATGAGGGAATTCGGAAGACATCTCAGTTAGCTCAGGGTGCAGAATTGAAGCAGTTGTTATCAGGAGTCTCATATTTTTGTGGGCCACTAGGGAAGGTAGACACCAGGGATTTTGATGCAGCAATGCAGGTTAAGAGGGGTTTCCAGGCAGTGCTTGTTTTGAAGCAGGCAAGTGAAAGTTCAAAAAGCCTAATTGTCTCTCTTTGTTTGGATTCAGCTTTTTCCACTTGGTTGTTTGCTTGTGATGGCGTCATTCAGTTATAGGCTGCGTCATATATTCTGATTTCCTGCATTGCTGCTTCGATTCAATTGTCTTGAGGAGTTGACAATCAGGCCTGTTTTAATGTACTCTGTGTACTCTCTTCTTTCCAATGTTTCAGAAGAGCCCACCTTTTTGGGTCAGTTTTGGACCCCAGAGAAAGTATGTAGTTGGAGGGTTATTTCGTAGGGAACTTATGTCATAGTTGACTTAATGCTCTCTCTCTTGAAAGCATTAATAACCTTGATTGCTGAAGTTTTGATGGGTAACATCGTGATATCTGGGGGAATGTATTCACAAACCTTTTAAAGTCATCTCACGGTTGGCTTTTCAAGATTCTTGTTCGTGATGTTTGATATTCGAACTTAATGAAAGGATTTCCTTATATAGCTTTCAATAATATTTGGCCTAGCTTCTGCTGTTTTGGATCCAACTAGGACACATTGTCAACCCAAGGTTTCATTTTTCAAGCTTATAGTTGCTGATGTCATGAAAGGATGTCCGTACGAGGGTTGATGAACATTTGACCTAACTCCGGCCGTTTTGCATCTGATGTTATGAAAGGATGTCCGTACGAGGGTTGATGAACATTTGACCTAACTCCGGCCGTTTTGCATTTGATAAGAACACATCTTTGTTTTCTCCAGAAAATGTACCATCTAATAGGAGACTTGAAAACAATACAGCCTTTTAGGATCCCAGCTCATGCCTAGGGCACCCTTGAAGCTGTTGACTCGAGCATTATACAACCAGGGGATGCCCCGATCAGTGAAGATATAATATACAGGCCATGCCTTGCAAAAATGCTCTTTGCGGTTCGGCTCTCACAGGGTGGAAATGATTTCTTATTAATATTGACAAGGGCAGCTGCAGGTACAATGTGGGGCCCCCATCAAGAGATTGCATTGTGCCACCTATATATTCCAGGCTGTGATGCTAGCAATTGTTTCCCAAACAATGACGGGTGCCAACGAAGGCAGATAGGAGACTGAATATCGTGGCCGATGATCAGATCACCATCTATCGGGAGATCATCTTGATGGAGAAGGCATGCCTTACCTCTGTCAATGATACCCATTTGTCACCCTTGCAACAATCCCCAGAGAACTCAGACGACTGGCTGAAGGGCAGTTTCACAGGCAGTGTGCTATCTCCTTCGAGTTTTACGCTGCACAACAATCAAGAGTCCCATCTCCTCTCGTCTGCTCTAGTCTAGAGATGGCACTAAAATCTGATAATGACCTCAAGGGCTCTTGCTAGTCCAACCAATGACACTCTCATGAGGGCTCCAAGACAAGGCATCCAATTGCAGTTGTCTGCTAGTGCGTGTGGTGTACAAAAAGAACGCCAACTCCTCTATCTTCTTTGAGTCTTCCAATCCCAATGTACCTTCTAGGGCGGTCAACCTTCCCCCTGTCATAAATGCTATTGAGTGAGAATTCATAGCAAGCCCTTTAACATTCCTCATTACCAACATAGTCATGCACCTAACATCGTATGGAAACCTAAAGTTATGTTACGGGGTTGTCCTAGCTCTCTTGCAATCTCACATGTTCGTGAGTTGCCTCCGTCACTTCCTCTTCCTCCACTTCCTCCTCCTTTAGTTCCTTTAACTACCTCAGTTCCAAGAGTTTTTGCTTCTCGAGACTATAAAAGAAGACTAGTCTACCTAGATAGATTAATGTCTCTGGGTCTTTTTTCAATAAAATTTTTTGAAAAATATAATGTCAAAGTTCTTTTTAAACTTCAATACACCTTGGAAAACTTCTCCATTATATACAACTTAAAACTTCATTGGATCACTTCTTAAAAGTAAAAGCTTCCTTTCAAAGCAAAGAAGTCTATCTAAATAAGGAACTCTTGATTTGTATTTTTACTTCTCCTTCACTTGACAAGATAGGCTTAAACTCAATTTTGAAGTCTCTTGAAGTAATGGTTTCTCTCCCTCGTTTTGTGAGAAGAATTTGGAAGCATCCAGTAGTAGCTTGGAAGTATGTAAAAACTTTAGGACAAAAGGCTTTCAGAGCATTCAAAATCTTCTATCCTTAGAGAACCTTGTTGTTGTAAAAGTAAGAGATTTCAAAGCTTTATTGATGCTGATTTAGGACATGTAGTCACAGCTAATACCTCAATTTTGCTTTCTAGTATTTTCATGAAAGGCACCAAGATTGTACTCTTTTAAAGAGTCTTGCCTTTTAAAAGCTATTGATAAGGGAATCTCAAAGTTTGTTTTGCAGTTAGAAGAATGTTTAGGAGTTCAAAATATCTTATCAGAATGGAAAGGGAAGATTTTGAAGAAAGTTGCTTTGAAACTAGAAGAAGTCCCTTCAGTTAATTTTTCAAAGCAAAGTAACCATATTTCTAAAGAAGATGAAAGTCTTCTTCGAAAATTCCATAGGAATTTAGTCATTTCTTATATGGACAAATGTTCCAATAACTTTGTTTTTATTTGCAAAAAGTTATACTTAGAACGTCTTTTGAGAGAAGTGAACTCGTCTGCCAAAACTTACGCCCTTGCCTTAGTTTCTCAAAAGGATTTGATCTCAAAACAACAGAGTTTTTGCAAGTCTTCGGGGTTTGTTTGCAATCCAAGTATACCTTTTCTTTGTGTTGCTTGGAAGTTTCACAAAACTCCAAAAAAGCCAAGATTTATTGCAGCTGCTTGTGAGACCACTGTGATGGATGTCTCTAAATGGCTAAGCTATTGCCTCAAAGCCATGTTGCCTAGTGTCCATGAACTTTGGAAGGACTTATTAAAAGAGGTATATGTCCCCTCGCACTCAAGCTGGATTTTAAATGACTCTGTAGGAGTGATTTCTGTTGTAAAATGTTTAATTCCTCTCGAAGCATTCAGGCAAAAGAGTCTCCTATTCTCCTTCAAACCTAAGATTTTACTACTCTTTACACAAAGATCGAGCTGGAAGACCTGAAGTTTAGAATAAAAAAGCTAGTGGCTGAAGTTTTCAAGCTGAGATTTGAGAAAGATAGATGCAAAGTGCTAAAAGTTGAGAAAACAGCCTTATGCTTTGACTTTTTGTGGCTAAAAAATAAAGATCATGACATAGGTTCTAAAAAGAAAAGATACACTAAGGTAGTAAGTGTGGAAGATGTTTACTCTTGGATAGATTTTCTTTTAGATAATCTTTACATCACAATAGGTGATTCTTTGTTTCAACAAATTATAGGAATCCCCATGGGCATTACCGTCTTTTTAGCAAACTTTTATCTTTTCACTTATGATTTTGAGTTTATGCAACGTCTTATTTCTATCAATATCTGCCCTATCATTTTACATAAGCTTAGCCAATTTAGGCGTTTTATAGATGACTTATTTGTACCAGATGTTCCTAACTTTCAAGACTTTATGTACAAAGACGCTAGTGCTTTTGGAGAAGGAATCTATCCTCGTGACTCTTGTGAACTGAATTGCACTTCAAGAGGGGATTCTTGTGTTTTCTTAGATCGTAGACTTTCTCAATCTACCATAGGATTAGAGGTTGATATATACGAATTTCGTGAACAACCTGAATATAGTGGTTTACACATTTTAAAAATGCCTCACATTGACTTAAACATTTCTGATTTGGCAAAATATGGAGTCATTTCCTCCCAATTCCATATATTTTCTCGCCTTTGTACAACTAAGGAGTCTTTAATTACTCAATGTAGTAATTTGATCACTTTACTATTACACAAGAGGTATAATCCAAGGAAAATTATGAAAAAAGTATGCACAATCTTAGATAGGAAGTCTTTTATCTATGGTGTATCGGCCTTAGGTATGTTTAGAATGATTGAACATAAGCTGAAAATTCTTTTAGTTTCAAAAGAGTTTGTTTGAGTATGCTTGTGCTTTCTAAGTTAGAATTGTAATTTTGCCTCTTTATAGCAAACGATACGTAAGTGTAAAGGGCCATTTAGCTTTTTATCTTTTAAATAAGAGTCAGAGTGAGAGCGTTATTCCAAATTTTTGGAAGATTTTGTTTCTTGACTTGATTGTTTATTTTTGCTTAGTCATCTGCTTCCTTTCTTCTTTATTTCTTGTTTTCTTTCTCTTTTGTTTATTTGACGTATTTTAGTAAGCACTGGGTATGCACAAGAGACTTCGTGGGTCTTTAGAAACCCAGTTTAGTTGCTTATGCTTGGGCACTGATGACGACATACGTGTTGCTTTGCTTGCTAAGTATGTCTTGCTTTTGTTTTTCATAAAAGTTTTTGTTTACCTCTTTTTTTCTTCTCTATTATTTTCTCTTTTATTTTCTGTGTAGATTTTTGATCTTTAGAACAACAAAAAAATCTAAATTTGTATGATTGGACTTATTCTAGTCTTACAAAGGTATATAGATCTTTATCATGTTTGGGACCAATGTCCCATCTCCTCGGCAATCACCCAACCAATGTTTATCTCGTGCCAATCTAGTGATCCCTAGGATCCATCATCCATTGGGTCTTTGTCTCCTGGCTTTTAACTCTAGCTCTCAACTCGCCAATCCATTGAGAGAGATTTACTAGATTGGGAGTTGCTCTTACCCCCTTGCAGACAAGGCTAGGTGTGAACTAACCTTCTCCCATGACATGCTTTGTACGAATTGACCACCTCCCCCAATATGTGTGGTACGAGAAAATGACTTATTGCTCTAAGAGTGGATAGTTCCCATCCCCAAGCCTTGTACAATTATGTCCCCTACTAAAGAGAGTGAGTTGTCAAGATCCCGAACGCTCTCTTTTTAACAAGAGGAGGTGCAACACGTCAGAGAACGGGTAAAACTCGCTTATAGATGGTTGGCCCTTTGGACAATAGATGCCATTTAAAGGAGTAGTGCAACATTGCAAGCTTGGGCCCTACGTAAGCAAGTACTCCAAGAGAAGGAGAGGGACCCCAAGAGAGAGTTGTTTTTCAACATTAGGTTAAGAGAGCAGAAGCCACATTCCCTATTGCGAACAGGCTAACAGAATTATGCCTAATTGATCTTAAAGAGATCAAGGCGAGACAGACAAAGTACTCGTAGAGAGCAAAAGCCACATTCCCTATTGCGAACAGCTAATAGAATTATGCCTAATTGATCTTAAAGAGATCAAGGCGAGACGGACAAAGTACTCGTACCATTCCTCTCGCACCCATTGGGTCTAACAAGGGGATAAGATGATAGGAGGCTTCTTTCATACTACACACCCACTTTTTGCTGTCCTTCAAAATGTGGACACCTACATTTTGAAGGACAGCATGACCATAGCTCCAAAGATTCATAGGCAGCCCCCAATGAGAGAGGTCTCCTCGCGTATGATAGATACAATTAAAGATCCTTTTACAATGAAGAGTTGCTCAAGGCCCTCGATGCCCTCCCAACACAAGGTTGGAGGTCTCCTCTGGTCTTCTACACCTTTTGGGAGCGTTAAGGTAACTAGTTATGTTTGGCTTTTCAAGGCAACTGTCCCAAACCCTTGCATGTGGATGGATTTGTCTAGTCTCAAAAGAAGTGACTTGTGCATTGTCTCAGTAGACGGAAGCACTTTAGAGAAGACTGATGCAACCATCTCGGTGGCACATGCGATCCACATAGCATGCCTATAGACTTTCCTAGTGGGTTCTACTCGACCTATCGAAGAAAACCAAACGTCCCCTGGGTTCCCTCTCCTCCTCTTGAAATGATTGTTTGCGTCTCAAGGCCTAAGCTTGCAACTCTGCACCACTCCTTTTAGTGGCATCTGCTGCTCAAAGGGCCTAGCGACCTTGTTTGTAGGCATTCTCTATAAGCCAAAGTTGTGCTATGGCATGTTCCACCTATGTTTGAGATCTTTGTACACGCACGCACGAACGCGTATCAAGGATCCTAAAGTGTATGTATATTGTTTAATGTCGTATTGGAGATCCCAAGTACAGTAAGCCTTGGTCCTTATAGACAATGGTGTGTCGAAGATTCAATTGGAGATTACAGACCCATTCTCTTTTATCTCTTTGGAGCAAGTGACATGCAATAAGGAATCGGATATACATATGGAGATGGGCCCCTCTCAAGAGCAGGCAAGTTAGGGAGTCGCAGAGAGCTTGTAGTAGGCAACCAAAAGGCCATCCTAGCTCAGAGCCTTCCCTCAACATGCACCTAGCTTTGGGATCGGGAGGGGCTTTCTCCTATGCACAATTCTTCCCACTTTCTTCGGTTACCCTAAATTTGTCACTTGTTCTTCCCTCGTCTCCCTCTCCACCCTATCCCCTTTCAACTCAGCTACTCTATGGGGACTTTGAAGAGTTGGGCCTTGAGACTACATGAATATTCCAACCAACTATCCCCACAGGCTACAAACTACAATGATTTGCATTTGCTTGGAAGAGTGGCTTGTTGGGTGTCTCACGTAGTTTGGGGTTTCCTATTTGCAACAACTCAAGATGCAGCGTGGTCTCCACATGTATTTTTTATTGGGTTTCCATAGAGGAGATGCCATCCTTTAAGGACTGATGAATGGGACTCTGGAGGCATGTTGTGTGGAGAATGCCTTGTACGAGCAAATGGATGCTTGCTCTAAGAGTGGATGGCTCCCATCTCCAAGCCTTGTACAATTATTGCCCCCCTACTCCAAGGGAGAGAGAGGAGTCGTGTGTGTGTGTTGTGTGTGTGTGTGTACATATATACGCGTGTATCTTTACTTTTTTTTTTTGTTTCAAAGAAAGGAACCTTCTAGTAATGCTTGAAGATTGTGCTGAGTATGGAAAAAACTGGAAAAGGCTGAAAGAAAGAAACTGGTCTGTTCTAGAGAAACCCAGCTCACTGCCACTGCCTAGGGGATCTTTGGAACTGGGGCTAACAGCCAAGTGGGGGGGCTATACAGTCAGCGAATCCCTCGCGGTGTGAAGATGTTGAAAACTCCTGCAGGCCAAGCCTTGCAGAAACCAGCACGCCTCTCGATGGTCGCCTTGGAGCTTGGAGTCCCATGCTTCCAGGTGGACCATAGAGTGTAAATGATATCTTGCCAGATGGCAACTAGGGTAGCTGAGGATGGAACCGGGTGCTCACCCATCACAAGACTGCAGTGCGCCACCCAAATATTCCAAGCCGTGATGCTGGCTACCACCTCCCAAACATTGTCCTCCCTAGGAGGAGCTAGGCTGTCAGGAGGGACTGCCTCGTGGAGTGCAATCCTCTGGATGCTGTGACCCTTTATCTTGTAGGTTGGGGAGATCTCATCAATCTGAAACGCGTGCTCTCCCTCTGTCAACCAAGCCACCATCCCCTTGGTGTAGTCTCTACGAAGACTCAGCATACGTGTCATGATCGAGGGCTCCCATCCAGATCCTTGCTGTGCTACGACAGCTCCACATGCAGTGCGGGATAGTCTCCATGACACCATTGGAGAAACAATGGCACTGCCCCTCCGCTCGCATATGCTCCAACCACTATCTGGTGGGCAAGCCTCCGTGGGCGGCCAGCCAGAAGAAGTATGAAATCTTCCTCGGCCGCAAGCTAGGCCACAACCGTGTCCACAACTTGGAGCGAACATCCCAAGGCACTCTCTGGGTCACCCAATGCCTGCATGTATCTTTACTATGTATGTGTATATATGTACGTATGTATGTGTATATATGTACGTATGTATGTATATATATAAAAGAGTGTGTGTGTGTGTATGTACATGTACATGTTCATATACATACATATTTATAGATATAGGCATAGATATAGATACAAAAGGTATAGATATACGCGTGCACGTGCACCCATGCATGCACACCCCCACACACGTGTGTGCACACGCATGCACCCACGCACGCTGAGAGCGATGTATATATAAATTTTACAATTTGTTTCATTATAATAGTTGTGACTCTATCCTTACGGTGCTTTGTCTATCGAATTTTCCCTTAGAATCAGAGGAAACATCCTCGTATGCTGAACACATACTTGGTTCCTTGTGTACTGTGCCACTGACACATTGAAAAGAAAGGGGTCTTGCATATTGATTTTATGCTTAGAGCACAACTTACGGCCTTGATCGTTGAAGCACCACTCAGCCCAGTCTATATTTGCTGAGAAATTGATTTTTGTAGATACTTGTTGTATCTACGTTCCATTGCCAAGTTTGGGAATCAGTCAGCTTGATTGGCTGCTTTCAAATGACACAGTTGATTTTAGTGGTTCATCTCACACTACTGGAAATCTGCACTTTGGAGGGACAATAATGCATAGAGAGTGGGCTGGTACATTTTCAGATATCAGAGCTTTTCCTTGCCTGTTTTGCCCGGAGGAGGGTATGGAATGTCTTTGCACGGGAAGAGATCTGCAGATTAAAGTGTTCAACTTCATAGGCTGAGAAGATTGAACGTGAATGCTTGGGACAAGAATGAAAATGGGTGGGGAGTTTGTAGACATCCTTTGCAAGTCACTCTTGGTGGTGATTATCAAATTGTGTGGAGACGGGCTTCCATGCTAGAAGTCAAAGCAGTTTGCTGTTGGGACTTGATGAACACAGGACTCTGATTGGTGAAACTGGTAATTGATCCTTTAAGCACTTGGATGAACAAAGTAAACCTGTGGATTAGCTGAGATAAAGGTAAAATTGGTGTATGATCATCAGGGCAACCACAGCTTACCTTAAATTTGGTGGGAGTGAGGAATAAACTAATGTCAATACAATTGTCATTGAAGTTGTGTTTTGGTGGATCTTGTTGTAATCTTCATATATGCTCAAATACATTTAATGGAATGTTTGTTAATTTTGTGCATTTGTGGAAGCAGTATCTTGATATTTTGTTAAAATCAGTTGTCTTCAAGGGTGGTTTTGAGGTGACTCTCAGCGACTCTCACACCTTAATTGTGCAGTCACATCGTATTCCTTTGTACGGTTGCTTTTAGAAGAACCTCATCTTTTTGATGCTTGTATATTCTGTTTAAGCCAAAATTTTGGCCCAGTGGGAAGAGGGTTTTTCTTAGAAAAATAGAAGCTTGTACTGAAGCTAACTTGGCCACCGGGTACAGTAGGGAATTCGTTTTTGTCAACTGCTTTCTCTATCGTCCAATATTATATCTGTGAGTGTTTCTGGTTGCGTGCATTTTGTTTGGACTTGCATTTATTTTGTGAGCTCAGCCTCCTGTTTCTCTGATGGTGTTTCTATCATTGTCTAGCAATATGGCAATTGTGTTAATGCTGTAGTTCTGCTGTGTGAAATGAAAGCAGAGTTGATCTGAATTGCCAAGCTTTGCTCGAATTCCCATTAAAGGGAAATGTTGGCACCTTGGATCTTAAATTTTGGCTTGCATCTTGAATCTGCCTGTGTTTCCGCAAGGAAAATCCGCCTGTGTTTCCGCAAGAAAATTTCTGCCAACAAGTCACATGTAGGCTGTTTTAGTGCATTCCAGGTTTGGGCCAGATCTTCACCTCCGATTCCTTCGAACGTCATTAAGTCTGATATCTCCGAAGTCTACAGTCTGAAACAGCTGCTCTTGGGAAAAGATTACTTGGATTTGGTAACATTGCTTCACGTTGTCCTTTTTATTGAACTTAATTATTTGGGATTAGCTAGCTGTCCGATGGAATGATGCTGTTTTATAACTAGAGTAATTTTAATTCTAACCCAACCGAGTTCTATGAACAAAGAGGCCATTGCCATGGAGAAGGGGTCCCCCCTTCAGCAGACAAAGAATAGCAAGGAGCAAAGTAGGAAGGGCAAAGATAGGGGAAATTCTTCCCCCCAAATTCTTCCCCCCTTCGCAGAAGAATAGTAAGGAGTAAAGTAGAGGGGGTCTAAGATTATCCAGAGCATAGCAGTGTAATAAAAGTCACCTTCGTTGAAATTAGGAACACTATCATTGAAAGAAAATCATAAATGGTGGGGTGGAATAAACATCATTTGCTTGGATGTGGAGTTGCATCTTAAATTAGAGCATCTAAAGCCATTAAGCATACGATGATTCGTGGCTTTGTCATGGCTGAGACTGCCCTTCACCTTTGGAGTGCCGACATAAACTCAGTCCGAAGATTTTGTATGAGTGGATGCTCAAGTATGTGTGGGGTTGTGAATTTGTGTGAGCATATTTTTATACTATGGTCTACACCCACAGTTGGGCGATGATGACATCGGAGGGGATGTCAGTAGTAGCTAGTCCTTGCTATGCATGGAGTTTGCAGTTTTACTTTATGAGTGATTGAATCTGCACTATGTTGTGTTTTTAGATGATGAGTTTGGGATTGTTCTTGGATTCATCTAGGCATATACGGTGGGTCGTGTTGTTCAAGGATGCGATTTGCATCAATGTTGGAGGCATCTATAATTTAGTAAGTGTCATCATAAAAGCGATGGACGAGTGGATATCCGTTCCAGTTTGGATGTGCTTCATTAAAGCTAGTCAAAGTGTTGTATGATTGGGTCATCGAGATAATAATTATTTGCTAAGGAAGAGAAGTGCAAGTGCTCATTACCAAAGAGCTACATAGACGTGGGAGCTTGAGGTAGGAGAGAGTTCTAAGGATGAGGCTAGGTTCATTCTTGTAGCGATGTAGAGTTGTTCTAGGTGGTAGTAAATGTGAAAGAAGCCCAAAAGGTTTAGAGGATAGCTTGACGATGTGAGATGTTCTAAACTAATTTGATAGATGTCCCCTATCAAAGATATTTCTAGTCGGCAAGGAAGAGTGAAACCTTATGCAAGAATTGAATAGAAGTTGAGGAACTTCCTTGTATGGGAAAGGTAACCGATGGTGGGGAGCCTCTCACCCTGAGTAATTTATGGATTAAGTTGTTTTGGGATGTTGAGATGTATTTACTTAGGTTAGAAGACATTGCAATTGTCGAGATGTATTTACTTGGGTATTGGTCTACATTTGGGATGGGCATGTATATATAAATACAGACATGGCAATTCAGCTATACCAGCACTGTATTATTCACATACATGATTATATTCCTAAGAATGGACATATGACCCCAAGAGACATTTATTTGTAAGGTTGAAAAACCTTTGGCCAAACACCAATATGGATGAATGAACATAGTTAGTGACCATGAATTATATACACGTCCATGAATACATGGTGGACACATTATTTCGACAAGGACATATCCTAGGTTAACAAGGTGAATGACATATGCGTATTATTCATTAGGCTTGCCCTTGGATGATACTATGGGTAAAATGCCCAAGAGAGAGCATAAAATTGGTGGCTCTAGGGAAGGAGATTAAGAGTGTGCAAAGACGACTAAATGAGAATGGCCCAAAAGTCATACAAAGGGACCCCAAATCATAAACACACTACAAGTGCACCAACCCAAATTAGCACCTAAGAGAGCATAAATAATAACAATGATTTTATTTTTCCTATCTTAAAAACACATTCTTCACTAGGCTATTATGGCAAGCCAAAAACCATTAACCTAGCATGTTTATGTATGCATGGAAATAGTTATTGAACTACTTGCCCATATTTACATGAGTGGTTTCACATTCAAATACTTGCACACATGGACATTATACACAAAGGTTTTTAAAGCAAGCAACAGTTGGACTATACCCTCGAAGGAACTCTTCCTGAATAAAAGTCATTCACTAGAGGATAGCAACCTTGTGATGACATATATGAGAAGCCTTACTGGGGTCTATTTGGTAGGGGTATATAGATAATGATCATTCTTGCTATTACCGTTACCTAATGCCATCCATTATCTCGAAATATGGGCATAGTATACAGAGAGAAGGGGGTCGTGGATAGTGACGGGACTACCCAATTAACTTAGCTTAATGCCAAAGGGCCCCTAAAACCTCGTTTTTAGTTGGAGAGCTTTCATGGACATGAACCCCCACTATTGCGTATTGCAAGACACACTGAATGTAATGAAGGCAAACTTTGGTGCCCCTCCAGAGCACGGAACAAGGGAATAGACAATTCAATCCATCCTCCTCCTCCCGCCTTACGAGAAAACAGTGTAAACAAGAGATTAGAATCAAAAGAAGTTGTGCATCACCTAGGGCAAGGGGACGGAGGACAAGCGGTTGGTGAGCTACCCACAGTCACCTTGTCAGCCAAGCATGACAAACTCTGCACAGCTACTGTGACACGCATCAGCCCGCACATGATGGAGAACACACAAGTGATATTACGAGAATGCCATCCTCCCCCTTCACGGTTTCCATTCCTCACCCTTTCGATCGCGACATCAACTCCCAGCTAAATGTCATGAAGCGCACTTGCATGGATGAGTGCTCAATAAGAGCACAGGGATTTCCAGGGGCGTGGACCATCTCCATGAACAGAAACACGCTACGGTAGTTAGACGCGTCATCTCGCTCTCGCATACTCGCTTTCGTGGAGAAAGCTCACATGATCACTCACTTGATCAAGCCCTTCTATGTATTCATAGTGATCTTCTTTCCTATCATTGGCGTGCTCGTATTGGTGTGCATATACGTATTCACCACCCCCAGTAAGCGTGGTCTATCCTGTGGTCTATGAGTTCATGCACTTGCTCCCTTTTGAATAGCCATACTGTTATAATGTCAACTCCATAGCTTCATGTCGGGGTGGAGTTCTAGCAGGTTCAGTGACATGGGCAATGCTAGGAAGCCCAGCCAAACAAGAACGATAGCCGTCCCCTTGACCTAGAGCTTGAGGACACATGCTTTGAATCCCTTGGGCTTTGAGGTAGTAGGGACAAGGTTACACAAACAAAAATATCTCGAATTGTTACCAGGCCTCTTGCAATCCCACCTCTATGGTTGAGTGCTCCATAGAGAGCACAGTGATAGTCGAAAAAGGAACTTACAGAGCCTCGAGTGGATACTTCCGTTGGTGAGAGACAAACTGCGGAGACCTCATTACTCACTTTCCGTCGGTTAGCTTGTTGCAGCCCACATCCACATCGACATTAGGACAAACAATGTAACGTTGCTTCATAATTTGCCCCGCTTTATGGATATTGATCTTCAACATGTACGTGGTTTTAGCTCTATGTCCCCAAGCCGAAATTGATACTCGATTGATTGAGAACCCTTATGGACTTGGTCGCAAAAGTAGTTTGGAAAGAAAAGCCTTAATGGTAGTCGTAAGAGCTTCTCGATGGGTCTACTTCATGCTATTGGGCACAAGTTTGAGTTTTCGTAGTCTGCTTTTTGTTTCATTCCTCTATACCCTCTAATTTGCACAACATGCCTTTCATTTTATAATGAAAAATGGCTCTTCTACCCCTTCTATGTGGTGACTACTTGAAGCCCTCCTCCTCCGTATAGATTCATATATGCATGGGAATAGAAGCTGGATGTTTGTCGAGACACGAGAAACCTCTTACCCTCCCCATAGTACAGTTGAAAACTAGGTATTTTGCATCTCTCTACTGGGAATCATAATGCATTGACCACTGAGTCGTTTTTAACCATTTTTATGACGCCCTTGAGGATTATGTTCTCCAATGGGATTGTAACACACTTGTTGCACTACTTTTGCATAGTATTATTCTATAATAAAAAAATTCCTCCAATTATTGCTATACTATTCTAAAATAGAGGGTGCATTCATTTTATGAGTCATTTCCTGAGTTACTTCCTGATTCCATGAAGGTCATTCTTTTTGGAAAAATCAGCAGTCCCACCCTTAAGGAATTCTGTTGTAACACGTCGTTTTGGGGGATGGATGCAGGTGAGTCCAGCTACTTATCTCATCTTTTTGGTTAAAAGAAGGAGGGAGGATAGTGATATACCTACTGGCAACTCTGATCACCATACAATGTTCCTGAATTTGGGAATGTTTATTACAAGAAAGCCTTTTATTTCATCCCCGAGGGTTTCGATACCTTTTGACGTCGTTTGGGAGGCTCCATACAAGCAATATTTAATCGGATAGCGGACTGTTTACTGCAATGTGAATGTTATGCAAGCAAGACATAAATATTGGATGCTCTTTGTTGTACCTTGTTTTGGACAAACTGGAAATTATGGTTAGAAAAATCTATGGGGGGAAAAAGAGTGTTTGAATTTTGCACTTTATAAATGATATGCAACTTGAACATGACAGTAATCTAATATTGTATGTCCATGGAAGTATATCGAAGCATCAACCTGCACCATAGGATTCATTAGTAGCATAGGAATGAGGATGCATTGGATGTTAAGGGCAGCTTAATACATGGGAGCCAAGAGGGTGTAATAAGGGAGAAATAGATTTTACTGTTTTAGTAGGTAACACACACTGTAACAAGCTTAGCGGGATGACAAAGATCCTAACTTGATGGGTTTGTTTCTCTCTCCCCCATGCGCCTACTTGGTTTGGAGACCTCACCAAGGTTGGTTATGAGGATCCGCTACCAGCCCCTTCTCAAGTATGCCAAGTAGTCATGACCATGTTCCCTCAAAGAGTCCATGAAACCGTAATTCGTTTGGACTCACAAGAATTAAAAGAACTCTCGGATTTAGGAAGACCACTAATAATGCAACTATCTTTCAATGGCTGGGTGCAAAGTCTCGGTTCTCAGCAAAGGCAAGGTGCATGAGGCAGTAACTCTCATCAAGTAACTCCATGAATCATTGGACTTGATCATTCATGAAGACAACAAAGCTCTCTTGGACTTTGTGGAATCATGTCCAAATACTATGAGGAACTTTTCCCTTAACTTCAATTTGACCCCCTGGGTCAGTCCAGTTTCTGCAGAAAATACGGGTTTAAAATGTTTTATTCCTCCACAAAATTTGCATTCTGCCTCCCAACACAGTTTTTGCAATATGAAGGGATTATCTCAGAATGACCAAGAGAAAATCTTCTCTCAGATTTGATGGTGATCTCTGCGACAAATGCTAGAAAAGCTCATGCCCCACTTATACGAATCTATTCTTCCCACCCAGAGTTTTGGAGGCAGAACTTATGGCACATAATAAGTCTGGGATTTACATGATATGAATCTCTTGGCTCTATTCCACATTGACAATTGGTTGTTTCTTACTGATCTTACGCAGTCTAGTAAGAGTATGAAATTGGAAGCAGAACAAGCAGCTCAGAATTTTGATATCCTAGTTGTATATAGCCATGTGCTGGCCAGGAGTTTCTTTCCTATGGCTATGTTTGCGTCCGCCCATCCCTTGTGGGGGTCTTCGGCAGATGTAAAAGCAGGATTAATGAATTAGAAAGGAGAACCTCGAAATATGTCAATGATTTTTTTTATGTGGGGAGCAAATGCAATGAGGAAAGAATGGATTGTAAAGCTCAACCGCTTTGGTTTGACCATGCCATCTGGTTTATTGCTAATAATTTGGTTACCTTCTTTCTTGGGAGACCTATGAAAGCACCATTTAACTTATTCCTTCTATTTATGAAGACCCCTGATATGGTATTGTTTGGAAGAGCCTCCATTACCTTCATGTACATGAGAGAATTGATGCTTACAGCAGTACAAAATTTAGAAAAAAGCCCCTTTGCCATTGCTCCCGCAACCATCCCTAGCGATTTGTTTGTATGGGGAAAGAATTGTAAGAGGACATGATACTAGCAGTAGCCATAGAGGAGTAAGCTCTTCAAAGCGGGGTAGATTTCAGTCACGAGGTGCAGTAGGATATGGGAGAACTAGGATTTTACAACGAGCCCAATCACACACCCTGAAGCTAATTGAATGGCAAAATAGTGCAGAAAGCTCAATTCACTTGGATCGGGTGAATCTCAGGTAAGGCCTTCGAAGATTCTGAGAGGTGGCATGTCCTTTACGCAAGGTGTCAATGCAAAACTACCAGGTAAGCACCTTCTTTATGACGAGAAAGATTGATATTTTGCAGGTATGCCGCCTCCCCTCAAAGAGCTTTGTCTACCTCCCTCACGGAGAGTTTACCTTAACCACTCATCACTTGAATAGTAGCAAAGGATTTATAACTTTGGATTTTGATAATCCCCTTCTCGATTATTTCTCTATAAGGAAACTGCTTTATGGATTTTGTTTGGATCATAATTTACCAATGGCAAGTGCATTTATAAAGGAAGCTTCTATTAGTTGGTTGTTCAAGGAGAACTTGGGAGCAAAGTTAATGAAACCATGGCTATTTTTTAGGGATGAAGCGAAAGTGTCTTGTCACTACCTTGAGCCCAACATGGCTAGGTTTCTTAAGAAAACCTGGAACCATGTAGTAACATTGGATATTGCACTAATTCAGAATGAACAACTTCGTAATGAGGTGTGGAAAGGTTTGAACCATATCCCAAGGGAGGGGATGCCATTAGAGGGCACACTCCATACATTAATGCAGGCTTGGTAGATGAACATGAAGGAGACCACCTCCGAAAGTTAACAAAACCCTTTGAAGCTTTTGCAAGGGACTTCTTGAAACACTTGATCGATTCTAAGATCCCTGCAAGAGGGGAACCTTTAACCTTCTCTTACTCTTATGAGGTGAAAAAGGAGAGAGACTAGATTGTATCCACTATCCTAGTTACCTTCATGGACAAATCAACATCCATGCCACCATTTATATGCATAGAGATTGCCTTCTCCCTTGCATATGAGAGACTACATAGCCCGGACTTCTTTCGGGTTGAACACGGGGAGTCCCTTGACTAACTAGCCAAGGGCATTTTATCCTTTCATATATATCCATTTATTGAGAAGCATTCAATACCTTGCATAATGTGCACATACAAAGAACATAAGAGCTACTTTAGGTGGATAACAAATGCCCATATGTGTGTTTTCTCGGAGATAGTAGGAACCCCTTATGATTGCTAGTGGAAGACTACAGGAATCAATCATGGATGACTTAGGGGTCCCATCAAAAGCCTTTTGGATAGTCAAGTCACTTTATGACATAAGGATAAACTTGCCGGACTCGATAACATGTGTCTTCACAGCGGATATTGGCAAGTGCTTTGAGAACATCCCTCTACAAGGGGAGATGGGCCTCATTCATATTATGGAACAAGTGATTTCACTTGCTTTCTCTTGTTTGGAAAAAGAGTTCATTGTTCCCCGAAAACGGAAGGAGGCAGAGTGTCAAGAAAAGAGACCATGGCATACCCCCTCAACATCTTGATCAAAATGAATACTTGGCTTCTTTGCAATATGCACCTCTCTCTGGGAGGGGTGACCTACAGACAGGTCTCCGACATCCCCATGGGCTTTGCATGCTCCCCCCTCTGGTGCAATCTCTACCTTTTTTGGTTCGAATACAACTTCACCATAAGACTATGGAACCTCTAGTGCAATCTCTACATTTTTTGGCTCAAATTTAACTTCACATAAGACTGTGGAACCTTAGACAGGGGGAAACCTTGAGAAATTTTAAGTACTTAGCAAGGTACATGGATGACAACCTTTTGATTAATGTACCTAACCCAAGACGGTTCCTAGATCCATCTGCACCCAAAGACCCAACAACCCATATTGGATTTACCCTTTGGATTTCATGGAGATCAAGGAAACAACGAAGTCATATTCCATCGATACACAAAATGAGCCCTGGGGGACAAAAGTTTCCTTTTTGAATATGGCCATTACAGTGGTGCACCCCAAAAATGGGATAGCAGTTACAAGCAAATTTGATAAACTCGACAAACTCGATTATAAAGTATGCCAATACACCTGGCAGGATGGGAACATGCCAAAATCCTTTGCGGAGAAGGTGATTTTATCACAAATAATTCCTATACTTTACACGGAGAGTTGTAATTTTAATGCCTTTGTACAGATTGAGAAGCTGATGAAGAAATTTGAAGGGAATGGGTTTAATAGAAGGAGGAGCCAGGGGTTGATACTCGAATTCCTAAAAAATGACTTCCTAGGCAACTCCTTGAATGTACAAACAATGACTCAATGGATGAGTAAGCACCTTCTACCTCTAGTACCTCATAAGATATACATTGATTCAAACCCTATGTGGGGCAACAGTCCAACCTAGTCTATGAGGATGGGTGGACAACTGCCCACGCATGGATTGTGAGGTATGGACCGCTCTATGGGATTATGTCTTGGTGGGACACACACACACACACACACACACGCACGCGTGCACACACACACACACACACACACACACACACACACACTCTTACACCTGTGTATACTTGATTTGTGTTGTCTTGAAATGCGCACACACTTGGGGGGATGGAGAAGGGAGGATAACCCTCGTCTATTACCATCCATAACATTTATCCAATCTTTTTCTTGTCCAATTGAAATAGGACTATGCTTGGCACGGTGATCTACTAAAAATGGGATATATTGATCCCCTTCCAGCTCCTTCCATTGGAATCCAAGGTTTTTTATCCATCATTTCCAGCAAGGAAATCCATAAGTTCATCCAATAGCATGACAGTGGTCTACTTTCTATGGATCTAGAAAACCAGCAGCTACTATTGATCCAATTAAGTATTTTTGATTGGTGCCGCATTTGGGAACTTTTTGCAAAATCTTCTGACAATGCCCTTGCCACTATTCAAAAGCTATCAAAAGTTACTGGAAGGATAATTTCCAATGACGAGTCACAATACGAGGAGTATAAGAGAAAATTTGATGGGGTGATCAAAGCTTTTTAGTGCTACCACATGCGAAATATCTTTTGGATAGTAGTGGAGGAAGAAAGCATAACACCACTATTACACCTTTTTTCAAAAAACTACACTCTCTTATTCCATTTGATACTTTATCTAAGGAAGAGAGAAATGTCCTTACACAGGACTTTCCTGCACTAGACACTTTGGCTCTGAATATCAAGGATATTTTAGTTAATCCCCTTATCCCAAGAAGAATACTGGAAGGAACATTTGCACACCGGATTGACCATAAGTTGTGGTCGCTCAATGACTTGAGCGTTACAACACTTATCACATTTGAAATGTGGGTAGTTTTGGCAGGGATCACTGAGAATGTTGATACCATTAAAAAAAATAATATAGGAACATGGCTATTGAGGGGAGATTGGCACATACTGATAACATCATCTTACCAGAACTCTATGCACTAAATGAGTTGGAAGAGTCTTTTTGCACATCAAAGCAAGGGATTTTTTACAGTTATAAAATGTTACTACCTGCAAAAAAGTTACTAGATGTTTGGAATTATATGCGACCCTACTTAAAATGCAATTATATCAATGTAGGGTTACAATGCCCAAACAAGGTAATGTGGTTTGATCATGCTATATGGTACATACTGAATCATGTACACATATTTATGTATGGCAACACCCTTATAGTCAAAATGTATGCCTTCATACAGTGGTGCTCATCTTTTCTTCAGTTCTTTGTTAAGCAAGCTATGATTTTCTCCTGTTACCTGGAGATGGTCAATGAGGGTGTAAAAGCTACAGTAAACGATCTAGACATTGATCCATTTCAAGGACTTAATGGCAAAGGGATTAAATTTTTGGTTAGGTCTCTCAACCCAAAACATGCTAGGGTTATGGATGAAAGGCAACCTAGAAGTTCTAGAGGTGGTGGCAACTCAGGACATGGTAGGAGACAGGTTACACATTAAATTTAGAAATTAAAATAGAAGCTAAATTCCATTCATTTTTTATGACACCTATATCCACCAAATTACCATTTATTATGGGAATATACAAAGCCCATAAAAACACTTTTAGGTGGATTACCAATGCTACTGGGTGTACATATGATGAAATTGGACTTATCAATACGTGCTTACTAAAAACATGCATCTCACAACTCAAAAATAAATGTGCTAAAACTCAGTATGAGATCTTTCTCAGAAGTGGAGATAAATGTTCTTGTTGGTGGGGGATTGAATCCCTTTACGACTACACTCTAAATCTTCCCGACAAAATATTAAGTATTTTTTCCACTGACATAGCACAGTGCTATGAAAACATTCCTCTAGAAGGTGAAAATGGTGTAGTTAACATCATAAGGGAAATAATCACTATGGTGTTCAAGGATAGTAACTTCAAATTCATCCCTTTTTGAAATATGCCCCATTCTCACATTGATGGAATTTGGACCACGATAGATGGTGAACTATGATATGGAAACTGTCACTAAAATTAATTCATGGCTTATCTTGAACATGTACATACAACTAGACAACTTGACTTGGAGACTAAAGATGGGAATTCCTATGGGCCTATTGTGCTCACCCATTTGGTGCAATTTATACCTATTTTACTTTGAGTACAAATTTTGCATTAACTTGGCTAGACAAGGCAGATGGGATATTCTGAAATGGTTTCAATATCCCTTTAGATATATCGATGACATTTGCTTGGTCAATATACCTAACCCTATGAGGTTTTTCTCCCATGGTGAATATTGTATTTACCCTTTAGATTTTGTGGAGATTATAGTTGACACCACAACATTTTGCCAGTTGGAGAATGGCTGCATAATTGGAACCAGTGCTAAATTTCTTAACATAGAGATCATTATCACATCCGTACATTATGGAATGTTCATTATCCTCAAATATGATAAGAAGGATTCCCTCCCTTTTAAGGTGTCAAGATTCATCAAAGTAGACAGCAATAGACCATCGAAGCTATGCTATATGGCTATATGCTCTCAAATTATGCCTATCATTTACAATTGTAACAACCCTAAGCATGCTAGGTATTTTATCCATAAACTGTTCTGATAATGGATGCAATGGCTTGAGACTCAAAAGGGTTGTGTGCAACTTTCTCAAGGGTGATTTCCCTGGAGCTTTGTTCAAAACTGAGGATCTAATAAAATTTGTATAAATTCTCCCTTTGAAAAGGATCAAGATTCATCAAAATTGATAACAATGGGCATTATAATTGACTTTCTCATAAATAGTTTATTCTGTAAGATTGATCAACATTCGTGATCTAGTTAAGCTTGTTCAAATTTCATTCATTTCTAAAGGTGGGCACCATGATCCCCTCCCTATGAAGGGACATGGTGACCCTCGTACGGTGTGGGTTTTTGATTATGTGGGAGGATGGTTAGGTGCACGCGCACGCGTGCACGTGCACACACACACACACACACACTTATGCCTGTGTATACTTGATTTGGTTGGCAAGCTTATCTTTGCTAGACCTTGATAATACATCTGGTAGAGAATTGATTCCAAATCTCTTCCAAGCTAAACATGGGTGTACATTGCCAATGAATTATATAGGTTTGGACAAGTTTTATATGGCTTATATGTGATGGAGCCTATGGCATCCTATGTCAATATAAAGGTGTTGTGTGCATCCCAAAAATTACAAAGTCTAAAATATGCAAAGTCAAAAAATATGTGATTTACATGAAAATGCTCACGAAGGAACTAAATATCATGGGAAATGAAATGACTAAGTAGGCTGAGCTTCTATGATGGCTATAAAAAGCTTCCGTAGCTTTGGAGCTTCTCATCAGATTAATGCGCCTCTTGCTCATAGTGCCATCTTGTTTGCACGTTAGTCTGCCTCCTTGGCCATTGCAGCCTCCCATACTTGAGTGTCAAGTAGGCCTTGTGAGCTAAGTAGCCACTACCACACTTCATTTAAAGCCTCCCTTGCCATTGCTGCCTCCCGTAGATGATCATTGTGTAGGCAGTCCCTACTTTGATAAGGTACTAGACTGAATGATAGATTTTTAATGTAAGAAACACACTGATCATAGCCACTCCCATATGTGATGGTGGGAATGTTAGTTGTTGGGATGTATTACTATTGGTAAGGAAGACAGTAGACCATGTGTGAAGTATGGCTAGAACTCCTCAAGGGATTTATGGATGGTGACAGCCTAGAAAAACAGTCCTGTGATTAGAAAGTTACGTTCAGCCAAGCTCAAATCTTCCACTACTAGTCTAACTCATAAGAGATGGTGAGACAAACAAAAGGCTCAAGCCAAGACTAGTATTAGAGTGCATACAACTGTACTGATCAAAGACGTTGAGGTAAGAGGTAAAAACCTCATTCAATATACCCACGCCATGATTATTTACCTTTTGATTGTGACTATGATTTGTGCAAAGGATGGCCTACCTCTACAGAGCAGAGTGTTGATACTACTAAAGCTCGGAAGCATACGGATCTTTGGTACATACAAGAGCCATTGAGAGACTCCATGACCACATACTTGCTGGTCGACACCTCGTAAAGCCATGGTAGGTATCTAAGATGAAAGTTCCTTTTTTACGTATCTCTTTTTTGGCTCCATATACATAGCTCGATGTTTACTGAGGTGGCTCATGACGTTTCTTGATCAGTATATTTGAAAGTATGCTTAGCTCTATAAGTTTTATTCATTAACATGATTGGCACCATCACTCACTGCCTCTTGTATGTAAGAGAAGTGCATATACAAAAAAATGACTACTTATATAGTCACATATATATGCATGGTGTCTTTATACACCGGTTATCAACTCATCGAGATGGCTCTATCTTCACCAAGGCTTGTCTATCTTTCCATCCTATATATGATTGGCTATAAAACACCTGGGCCATGTAATTACTCCCAGTATATTGTTTTTCTGAATCTCTGTGTGTGATAGGAAATGAGAATGACTCTCATAGGTCTCTCTTTCTTACCTTCACTATATGAGAAGGAAAAGCAACAAATACCTTAGTTAAAAGAAGCATTTTTTAAAAAGGGCAACAATGGCTTCTACGAAGGGATATAACCCTATATTATGATGATCATAGTCTTTATATATTGGTGTATTGACTAATTGACAATTTTTTCTTCTGATGAGGATACCTTGTAAATTATGAAAGGAATTTTCTCATGACCCCATAATGGGGAATTTGTATAACGCTAGTTCTGGAAAGAGAAATACATGGAGCATTTGGATACCTGTGACTCAATCATTGGGGTGCTACACGATGCACTGCCATCCAAGGTCGATAAGATTTCCTATTATAAATATCTTATGGTGTTGTGACATCGATAACAAGTGGAGTTGTGCTTTGAAGCCTGCAGTCCCACAATCTAAGGTTCTTGTTCTGACTTGTCCTTGTTGTGGATGGATGCAAGTGAGTGGAGATCCTTCAATATCATTCAATATTTATAATTTAGCAAATTGAATATATTTTCAATCCCTCCATGTAGAAATTATCTTGTCACGTATTGTCTTGATTCTTAAGTCTAAGATGGATAATGTTTGTCTTGAAATGCACACACACACTTTCCTCCATTTGCTTTTGACATAGGAAAAGCTGGGAACCAGGGACCCCTAAAGGTGGACCCTGAGGTGAATTTTAATGTACCATACCTTGATTGATCATGAGCATTTGATTTATCACACACACACAAACGCTTGCCCCTAGAGGGACAAGACCCATTGCAAGGATACACATCCACCCTAGCATTGAGTGGGACTAGAGACATACCTATGATCAAGGACCTAAGGAGGGGACCCCATTGGATTAGTGCACTTTTGAAAAGAATGGTGCACATTTGGAGAAGGCTCCCCAAGAAGGAATGGATACAATGGATATAACTTTTCAAGATTAGTCCCACCTCCTCCACAAATTAATAGACATTTATTACATGAAGGCACAAATCATAGGAAAATGCAGAAGGAGGATATACTCACATGGTAGTGACAAGCACACACATTTGGTCACTTTCCCTAACGGACAATACCCTATGGAATTAGAACATATAATCAAGTAGGATATGAAACATGAAATCCCTCATTACATGGACTAGAGTAAGAGAGAAAAAGGACAGGGTATTGGTATACATCTAGGATGTGCATGTATATGGAACTATATATAAATATAGACATGGCAATTCAGGTATAACATCATTGTATTATTCACATACATGATTATATTCCTATGTATGTATGAGGATATGGAAGAATAAGCATCCGTAACCACATGGGCATAAGACCCCAAAATAGACATTTCTAAGGTTGAAGAACCTTTGGCCAAACACCAATATGGATGCATGGACATAGCTAGTGATCATTAAGAGTGCTCTCAACGGAAACAAGAATGGAAGAGGGAGAGAGAGAGAAACAGAGAGCCACACAAGTTTTGTTGGGTGCAGAACACCCTAATCTTCTTTTTCATTCATTTATATATGTGTTTGAGTATTGTACATAACCAGGGTAAAGGCATAGTGACCTTTAACCCCCACAACCTCCCACTTAAAGGACAATGTGCCTTTAAGGGAGAACAACCAGTGAGCATACTATCCAATGCCCATCAATACATGACAATACTCAAACCACTGACTAGGTAGACTCTTCGTCAGCATATCTACACGGTTATCATCTGTATGAACCTTGACAAGCTCTATGCGCTTGTCCTCAAGTACCTCCCTGATGAAATGGTACCTAGCCTCAATGTGTTTGCTCTTTGCATGAAAGACCGGGTTCCGTGCTAGCTGAATAGCACTCATGGAATCACTATGCAATGTCGGTACACCTGTATGAATCCCCAAATATCCCACTAGCTGATCAAGCCATATAGCCTCCTTGCAACCCTCTGTGGCTGCAACATACTCAGCCTCTGTGGTAGACAAAGCAATGCACTTCTGTGCACGAGACATCCACGACACTGCACCACCTAAAAAAGTGAACACATAACCACAAGTGGATCTCCTACTATCCACATGCCCTACATAGTCTGAATCTGTGTACCCAAGTACACACATGTCTCCTCTACCAAAGCAGATGCACATCTCCTTGGTACCCTTCATGTACCTCATGATGCACTTAACTGCCTCCCAATGCCTCTTTCCTGGATTAGCCATATACCGGCTAACAACTCCCACTGCAAATGCAATGTCTGGTCTAGTAGCTATCATAGCATACATAAAACTCCCAACTACTGACGCATAAGGAACCTTGGCCATCATGGCCCTCTCATCTGATTTGGGACTATCTGTGTGACTCAGTTTCACATATGGAGTCAATGGAGTACTCACTGCTTCCCCCCCTCCATATTGAAATGCTGCAATCTTTTGTAACATACTCTTTTTGTGAAAGCCAAAGGAGTTTCCTACTCCGATCATGCGTGATGCGCATACCAAGAATATGACCTACAAGTCCCAAATCCTTCATATCAGGCCTCATGCAACTTGGCCTTTAATGCATCTAGCTCGTAAGTATTCTTGCTAGCCAATAGCATATCATCCACCTATAGTGCCAGGATTATCAGGCTATTATCCTTAGCCCTTTTAGTGTAGAAGCAGTGATCAATTTCACTCCTTCTAAAACCTTGGGACCGAATGAAGGCATGAAACTTTTGATACCATTCTCTAGGCGCTTGCCTAAGACCATAGAGACTCTTCTCTAGCTTGCAAACTAAATGCTTTTTGCCCTTTTCTTCAAAGCCTTCCGGTTGCACCATGTAAATTTCCTCATGCAAATCCCCATGCAAGAATGCTGTCTTAACATTCATCTGCATAAGCTCCATATCCTCTGATGCCACTAGTCCAAGCATGCATCTAAGTGTGGTCATCTTCAAAACCGGAGAGAATATCTCATCAAAGTCCACACCCTTCTCTTGCTTGAACCCTTTAGCAACCAAACGGGCCTTGTACCTAGGCACATCATCACCTGTGACCTTCATTTTGTAGACCCATTTACATGGCAATGCTTTCTTTCCATCTGGCAAAGAAACCAAGTCCCAAGTCTTATTCTTCATAAGTGAACTCATATCTGATTGCATAGCATACTCCCACTTGTGTTGATCCTCGCGCATCATAGCCTCTCTGTAGTAAGAAGGCTCCCCGCAATCAGTAAGCATCACATAGTCTACCCCTGGAACAAACCTATCAGGCAATCTACACACTCTAGATCATCTTCTCAAGGGCATTTCAGCTTGCTGTCCCACCTGCATATCAGCCACATTTGGCTCATCATTTCCACTAATAGATGATCCATTATCTACCCTTGATTGTATACCTGTGGGAGTAGTTGATGGTACCATTTCTTGCACATTTGGTGCATGGACAACTTGCTGTCTATCAACATATGCAGGTGGATTCACATCCTGGAAAGTGATTCTCCTCATTTCCACATCCCTCATGGGTGCCTTATGCATCTTCTTCTCATTGAAGACTACATCATGGCTGCGTATGATCTTCTTTGCTTCTGGATCCCAGAGACAATAGCCCATCTCTCCACTTTCACCATAACCGAGAAAGATGCATTTCCTAGACTTAGGATCTAGCTTCTTTCGAAGCTCTTTTGGCACATGTGTATATGCCTCACACCCAAAATATACGCAAATGAGAGTAAGAGGGCTTCTTGCCACTCCATGCCTCTTCAGGAATACCACCATCCAAACTCTTACTAGGAGATTTATTGATCACATGCACTGCATTCTTCATTCCCTTAGCCCAAAAACCACCAGAAAGACTTGCATTGGAAAGCATGCATTGCAACCTTTCTTGAATGGTATGGTTCATCTTTTCTGCAACTAGATTTGGCTCTGGAGTACGAGGGGATGTGAGCTCCCTCTTAATCCCATGTGTATCACAGAAATGCTAAAAGTCATGAGAGAGATACTCTCCACCATTGTTAGTCTGTAGGCATTTAAGCGTTCTACCTGACTGATTCTCAACCAAGGCCAGCCATTTCTGAAATACGTGGAACACATCACTCTTCCGAGCTATAGCATAAGCCCACACTTTCCTAGTTGCATCATCAATGAATGTCACATAGTATTTAGCCCCGCCTAATGATCGTGTAAGCATGGGACCACATACGTCTGAATGCACTAAATTTGGCTTTTCAAACTCTTTCTTTCCCCTTCTTTTATGGGCTGATTTAGTCTGCTTCCCATAGAGACAATGCTCACAAAATTCAAAATCAGAGAAACTCAAATGCGGTACATAACCCAAATGGCATAAGAGTTTCATTCCATTCTGGCTCATGTGCCCCAACTTGCAATGCCACAAAGAAGTGCTTGGCTACTCGATTATTGCAATCACATGATCAAATACCCCTGATACATGTAAGGGATACAAAGTCCCACACTTGGCACCCCTAGTCAAAAGCATAGAGCCCTTCTGAATTTTCCAACCCTAAAAGCCAAAAGTGGTGTGAAAACCAGCATCATCTAGCTGACCCACTGAAATAAGACTCTTGGTCAACTTAGGCACATGTCTCAAATGTTTCAAAACAAATGCAGACCCATTTGCAAAAGAAAACTTTATGTCACCTACTCCCACTATGTCACATGCATAGTCATTTCCAAGATGCACACAACCTGTCTTTCCACTGTCATAAGTGGAGAACCATTCCTTATGGGGAGTAACATGGAATTAAGCAACTAGAATCCAAAATCCAATCCTAGGAATATGCATCATCTGAAGTGGTAAGCAACTCTGCAGATAAACTAGACATGAAGGGAACGTCATTGTCACTATCATGTGTGACTGCATTGATCTCCTCGATCTTCACTTTTCCTTTGTCCTCCCTTGGACTCTCTTCCTTTTGATTTGCACCCCAATTTGCATTCTTTTTCTTATCCTTTTGCTCTCTTTTCAGCTTGTAGCAATCCTTTTTCATATGGCCCTTCTTGCCACAGTGGTAACACTCAATGTTCCGTGCCCTGGATTTGCTACAAGACTTCCATCTTTCTTGGGACTTCCCCCTGAATTGTGATCTGCCCCTTTGCACATTTAAGGCTGCATCCTGCTTGTTGCCATCCATAGACTTCTGTCTAATCTCCTCGGCCAACAAGCTACCCACAACATCATCAAATTTCAGTACTCCACCAAGTGCAGAGTTACTGACACCTGTACAGAAGGTATCCCATGAGGATGGCAATGAACATAAGAGAAATATTGCCTTAGTCTTCGCATGAAAATTCATCTTCTGAGCGTGAAGCTGGCTGAAAATAATATTGAATTCATTCAAGTGAGAAGCAATGGAGACCCCTTCCTTCATCTACAGCTCAAACAACCTCTTCATGAGGTAAACTTTATTAGAGGTAGTTTCCTTCTCATAAGTGGCACACGATTTCTTCCACAAATCTTCCGTAGTCTGATCATTTACTACTGTGAAATAAACTGACTCTGCAAGATGAAGTCTAATAGTAGACTTTGCTAATGCATCCAACTCATTCCAATCATCCTCAGACATATTTACAGGCTTAGCTTCAATACTGCCAAGGGTTTGATCTGCTTCTTTTGAATAAGCACATCCCTTATTTGTTCTTTGCACAAAGAAAAAATTGTCCCATCAAACTTTTTAATGCTAAAAATCTCCTTTTCAGACATGGAAGAGGATGCCATGATGCAAATGAAGCAAAAATCCCAAATGCTAGTGCCTACAAGAGAGAATAACACCAAATACCAGGTGCACCCAAATGTGTATGCCACAATAGAGTGAAATATCAGCAAAACTCATGTCTCAAAGCATCTGACTCATGTGCATATTCTATGCATCCATATGAGAAAATCTGGCCCAAAAGAAAATGCCAACTGCACTGGCAATCCAAAATGCCAATAAGTGCCAAATGACTCAAGCATAAACACCGCATAAAATAGCATCCATGTGCAAAGCATTCGATAAAAATAGCATCCCCACAAGGCAATTTGGGCCTATCAGCGCATCCAATAAGGACCGCAATGCATCCAAATGGCCTATAAATCATCCACTACAACCTAATGCATACCACGAATGAGCGCACACTACTCAAATTGCAACCAGAGGGATTTGCATGAGGTATGATCAAGAAATCATAGTCCCACGATAATGACCGCTACTGAAAATAGAATGTGAGATGCCTCAAAAACATGGGCGCCATTGCATAATCGGACTCAGCAAGAAAATCAGCAAATATCTCTCTTTTGTCGGAACTCCAAAATCCCAACCGATGAGAGAAATGGGAGTCAACACTTATCCACTGCCATGTGGCATAAATCTAAGGTTTCAAAACCTTAGAATGAAAAATGCATAACAGAGAGACGAAATTGAATACACAGAGATCTATAACTCTGAAAATCCTCTACCGAATTGTGTAAGAACTGACAGGTAGGGGTTTTTGTGCGTCGGGAACGAAATGGGATAGACGGTTTTGGAAACCGTGGTCTCAATCACTAGGTCCAACACACGGACTGAAAAACGTTTTTGGAAATAGAGCTGTTTGTAAACTCCACTGGAGTGCAAATGATGAGCAACATAGAAGTTTTAGGACCTTCTGAGTCCACCAGAACTGACAGATCTACAAATGGTTGCTCCAAACTTGAGTTCCAACACCCAGGCAAAAAAACGCAGAAACTGACACAGTGAGTCAGAAATCCAATGAAATGATCCCAGATTCGAGAATGAAGGTGTTTCCAAGCTCCTGAAGTGAAGTGGACACCAAAAGCAAGCAATAGTTGCCTCTACAAGTCAATATGGAGTCTCTGTCATCGAATGAAACAGGGAAAAGCTCAAAAAATGACTTTTTCTTTGAAAACACTTAACAGGATCTCAAAACCACTTCGTAAAACCAAAGTGGCTTTTCCAAAGGTTCTTGCAAGGTCTCTACATACTGGGATGCAAGTAAAGTCACCCACAAAGCTTCCCACAGAGCTTCTCCTTCCTGCTACAAAGCTACTGAGCTTCAAGCATTCACGCACGCTCAGCTAGATCACCCGGGCTCTGATACCAGTTGAGAGTGCTCTCAACAGAAGCAAGAACGGAAGAGGGAGAGAGAGAGAAACAGAGAGCCACACAAGTTTTTGGTGGGTGCAGAACACCCTAATCTTCTTTTTCATTCATTTATATATGTGTTTGAGTATAGTACATAACCGAGGTAAAGGCACAGTGACCTTTAACCCCCACAATCGTGAATAAGGATATGGATATATATGCATCCATGAATACATGGACACATAATTGACAAGGACATATCCTAGGTTAAAAACCATTAACCTAGCATGTTTTATAGATGCATGTAAATAGTTATTGAACTATTACTTGCCCATATATACATGAGTGGTTTCACATTTGAAAACCCACATGCACAGACATTATACACCTTGAAGGTTTTATAAGTGAGCGCAGCAATCGGACTATACCCTTGAAGGGACTCTTCCCAAATAAAACTCATTCCCTAGAGGATGCAAACTTGTGATCACATATATGAGAAGCCTTACTGGGGTCGTTATGGATAGCGATGGGACTACCCAATTAACCCTGGGTATTGATCTTTAGCATGTATGTGGTTTTAGCTCTATGTCTCCAAGCTAAAAGTGATACTCGATTGACTGAGAACCCTTATGGACTTGGTTGCAAAAGTAGTTTGGAAAGAAAAGCCTTAATGGAAGTCTCATAAGAGGAGCTTGATGGGTCTACTTCATTCTACTAGGCACAAGTCTGAGTTTTCGCAGTCTATTTTTGGTTTAATTCCTTTATACCCTCTAAAAAAATGGCTCTTCTACCCCTTCTATTTGGTGACTACCTGAAGCCCTCCTTCTCTGTATAGATTCATATATGCATGGGAATAGAAGTTGGATATTTGTTGATACATGAGAAACCTCTTACCCTCCCCATAGTGTAGTAAAAAACTAGGTGTTTGGCATCTCTCTACTGGGAATAATGCATTGGCCACTGGGTCATTTTTAACCATTTTTATGATGCCCATGAGGATTATGTTTTGCAATGGGATTGTAACACATTTGTTGCACCACTTTTGCGTAGTATTATTCTATAATAAAAAGATCCTCCAACTGTTGCTATACTATTCTAAAAAAGAGGGTGCACTCATTTTATGAGTCATTTCCTAAGTGACTTCCTGATTCCATGAAGGTCATTCTTGTTGGAAAAATCATATATGGAAAATAAGGAAATTTTCAAAAGTTTTTTTGGAAGGAAGGTTGTAATAATCTTCTACAAAGTCCTTGAGGATTAGATTAATGGCAACAACCCCCTTCTTGTTGATTAATCAGTGAGATGGATAGGGATAACAATCGTAGTTGGGCCTTAAAGCCAGCAGTTGCATGCTTAACGAATTTTGTTGTAAGATGTCCTTTTGGTGGATGGATGCATGTGAGTTGAGCTACCTAACTCAGATTTTTGGTTAAAAGAAGGAGGGAGGATAGTGATATACCTACTAGCAACTTTGATGAATATACAATGTTCCTCAATTCGGGAATGTTTATTACAAGAAAGCCTTTTATTTTACCCCCAAGAGGGTTTTGACACCTTTTGACATCTTTTGGAGGCTCCATACAAGCAATACTTGATCAAGGATAGCAGACCATTTGATGTAATGTGGATCTTATGCAAGCTAGACATAAATATTGGGTGCTCTTTGTTATACCTTGTTTTGGACAAATTGGAAATTATGGTTAGAAAAATCTATGGGGGGATAAAACAGCGTTTGAATTCTGCACTATCATATAGTGATATGGAGCTTGAACATGACAGTCTTAATCTAATATTATATGTCCATGGAAGTAGATGTAGGGTGCAACACTCTAAAAATATACTGCACCATAGGATACATTAGTAGCATGGGAATGAGGATGCATTGGATGTTAAGGTTAGTTTAATACATGGGAGCCAAGAGGGTGTAATAAGGGAGAAATAGATTTTACTGTTTTAGTGGGTAACACGCACACACACATGCACACGCACATCCACATGCACACGCACACGCACACGCACATGCACACGCATGTGCATGTGCATGCATGCATGCACACGCACATGTGCATGTGCATGCATGCACGCACACATGCACACATGCATGCACACACACACAAATGTACCATCTCATAATATTTATTGGCTCATATTGTGGGCTATCCACATACTAAAATGTTCCATCTCATAACATTTATTGTCTCATAATGTGGGCTTTCCAAAGACATTGCATTTATCTATGTTACCATCATTGGTGACACTAGTAATTGTCACCTATGCAAATCAAAAGTTCTCGGAGGAGTTGAGTGCTTGATCTTTCACTCTCAGAGATGACAACCACTCTTCTTGATGAAGATCTAATTATGAGTATGGTGTGGAGCATGCGTACACATTGAACACTAATACTAGCAGACACAAGACAATAATTATGAAATAAAGTGTGGATATTGTGGCAATTCTGGTCATTAGGAAGAGTTCTGCTATGGAAAATGTGAAGACACTGAGAAGCACAACCGGCAAGCAACCAAGGTGAAGGAACAAGCTCATGTAGTAGAGGACCATTACATTGCAGGGTTATGTGAAGTCAATGACTGCAACTATGATGAATTTGCCTTCGAGTTGTGTGATAGAACTTTGTAATAAAGCCAAAAATACCCCATACGGTCGAGGCTATTCAAGTCTATTGTTGTGTTGAGTTTTTTGCCCAAGTCTTGCGTAGTGTCATCGATCAACGTTTGTCCTTTCAATTTGATCTTGATGTGTGTACTTATGAGCAAGATACTTTTGTAAGTCCTCACTTGGTTTTGTGAGAGACATGTAGCATCAGTTTGGGTTTTTGTATGTCATCTTGGATACAAGGTCCTTTTCTTTAAAATTTTGTAAGTTTGTTGGTAGCAAGCTTTCACACAAAAGATATTGGAAATACCCATCTTTAGTTTGAGAGGTGTGTTGGGAGTAGCAAAACTAGAGTCCACGTGTCATATTGCATGAGGGATACTTTGTATGGATAGAGGGATGATTGAAAATTAGTGGTGCAATTCGTGGAAGATGATTTGGCTCTGACTCTCCTTTGATTTTGCCATCATCTTTGGTGATTTTAGATCGTGAATCTCTATGGGGTGACCTTCAAACATGGCTCATTGTTATTCGGATGCTATGCTATCTCCTTCAAGATATAATTCTTATTATAGTACATGAAATATAGTTTTCTTTTGTGCTCTTATCATTTGCAGTCTCTCTATCTTCTTGCATTATGAACATGTGGTATTGCATGCAATAATTAAGTGTCAATTTTACTTCATTATGCATTGGCCCCTAATGCCTTGACACCCCATAGATTTATGGGGGTAAGCTAAGGCTTAACTAATATCTAATTCAACAATTCCTAAAAAGAATTCAAACATTGAGATCCATAAAACCTAAAATGTTATTCCTTAAAATTAAAGGACAACTTGCAAGAAATTTTTTTAATTCATTGAGGGGATGATTCAAATCAAATGACCAACTGTGAAGAAATATACAATGATGCAAAAGACAATCATAAAGGGAAAGTCCAAAAAAAGGTAATAAAGAGAGAAGGCGAGAGAGAGGGGAGGAGACAGAAGGGCTTGTTATGCCTAGATTTTGTTATTATCAAGAAAGCCATAGCATGACCTATCTTTGATGATTAAGGTTCTTAGATGGGTAAATGTTTTTATCACCTTTTATTTTCTTACCCACTGAAGCTACATGTGAACATGCTTCTTATCATCTTTGCTTTTCTCACCCAGTGAAGATATGGCCTCATGAACACATAATGTCTCCTTTCCTGGATGCTTAAAGCTCATGAAATATGATGCAATCTTGATATCTATCCATGATGAGCACCTCTGAGATGTCTTGCTTTGCCATTAATACAATGATACTTTTGCTCGTCTCCCCCTATCTACTTTTTCTCTCCTCTATCCTAGCTATCTAACCACCCCCTCCTCTCTCCATCTCTCTAAATTTTATAGCCTCATGGTCCTTGTACCCTCTCTCTAGAATATCTCCCTTCATGACCTTCACCACCTCCCTGCAACACAACTTCTCTCCTAGGCCCCCTCATCTTTCCTCCAACTCATCCTTCCCTCTCCTTGTATTTAATCCATCAGCCCCCTCACCTCCACTCTCCTCATGGCTTCTCCCTCACCTCCCCTCTCCTTGTGGTGGCTACTCCTTAAGACCCTCACCTTCGTGGCTTCTTCCTCACCAACATCTCGTCATGTTGGCTCCTTCAACCTCTCACTACCCTTGCTTGTGTGGCTACTCTCTCAGATTCCCACCTTTTCTCCACTCCCCATCACCTTTGCTCCACCTTCTCCATTCCCTCTTCTCATGGTAGAGTTGCTTCCTCATCCTCTTTCCTCATGGGCTAGTCTCTTCACCCCCCTAACTTTCACTTGCCTCTTCCTTCCCCTTCCTCATGCATTCTCCCTTAGGCCACTCAACTTTGTTCCACCTTACCCTCCACTCTCATTATGGTTGCTCCTTTAGAGTCTCACATCCTCTCATCAACTTCCTCATCCTAGAGTTGCTCTCTCAATTTCCCACACCTTTGCATTGTGTTGAATGGAGTGTCTCAAAAAGGTCATGGAGTCTAACCATGCTTACCGAATCAAATCCTACATGGCCTGTTAATATATCTTTCAACATATTACCAAATGAATATGATGATTTGCATATTGTACTCACTCCAAACAATTGTACCTCTGTCAACATACCATGCAGATTGATCCCTTTTCTAAAGGTCTCATGGAATCCATTAGGAAAAGACAAACCTCTTAGGCTACCGCACTTGCATTTGATCACATCTATGTTGATAAACCTTAATGTTAGGAAAAACCATTATTTTTCCATAGAACATGTGTGTTATAATTTTCCAAATATCTAATGGTGTTGAGAATGCCAAAAAAGTATCAATGGGTTATTAATTTGCCTCCAAGCTTCTTGACCTTTGAAAGTTAAAAGCATTTTGTTTGAGGTTTTATGATTGTGATCAAGCCTTTACAATGTTGATTTCATATGTGTGCATTGGTAGAGAATTTGGATCTAGACCTTAGTGGTCTGAAATTAATGGTGACTCTAATGCATTCCTTCACTTTGAGGATGCCCATTCTACTGAGACCAAAGAAAGTGGCATGCAACTGCTCAGATTACCCAAAGAGGAGGAGTTGAATTTACCCTTTTGTGAGGCAGTAGAGGTTTGTTGTTTTTCTTATGAAGGAACCGATTTTGGAGCCAAAACTAAATGAGGATGAATACATAGGCTCTAAAATGTAATACATATATGTATGTGCATACATACACACATACATATGTATGTGCATACATACTCCATACATATGTATGTATGTAGATACATTTATATAAATATAGAGGTGTGGAATACATGTTTTCTTATCTTTCTAAAAGGAACGTTTTGAATTCCATCTTTATTCAATTCTCATGACCTGAATGTTTCTCGAGTGCTTGTTATAGCTCTTAAAAGAATATTTTCATCGTGGCACTACCCTCAACATGAATGTTGGTCGAACGCATTCTGTCTTACACACAGCTTGCTTAGTATAGGGGAGATACATAATTATGTGTCCCTTAGAATGAGACAAAGATAAAAAAAATAAGATTAAGCTGTGCGAGTGACCATCAACTTGAAGACACAACTATTGCAATGCAAGAAAACCACACATTCTTACTACATGTTCCAAATCTTGCAATAGAGCTTCCAAAATTCATTCAAAGATACCATTGGGGAAACACATTCAACATTATAATATTCTATAATGCAAATTATGCAACAATGGTTGGAGATCCGATAAAAAAACAAATGTTTTGATTTATAGGCTAAAATTCAAAAGGCTACAATAATCAATAAGGGCTGGTCAAGACAATCAAATCCTTTCCAATTCTTAGGGTGCAAAAGCAATTCTTGAATTCTTAAGAATCACAAAATTTCAAAGAAGCACATTAACACTCCAAAATAACAAGCTACATTGTTCAAATCAAATAAGGGTCCACGAAAATTGACAACAAAGCAAACATGTACTACATGAATAAGCCAATTTGGGGTCAAAATCACACAGGAATCAAGATAAAGAAATCCCAATGTGTTACAATCAAGTTGAGGTTCAAGAAAGCTATAATCCATCGAAGGAAATCATGATAAAATGATTCCAAGAGTGCAAGGGGGGGGCCTAAGAAGAGACAACGTTTGCTGGTAAGGAGAATGTGTGTGGGCATCACTATGTAATGTTTATGAGATGGGCAAAAGCTAAGGCAACCATGTTGGAGGCAGCCATTGCGTCCATAGTTATAACAAGAGTGGGGATCATATGAGATATCCATTGATATTGTGTTCCCAACCTTTGATGGAGTTTGCCCAAAAACATCAATTAGCACTGCCAGTTGTAGGATTGTCTCTAATCCTTTCGGTTGACATGCATCTGATTGGATACTTCTTTGGCAATTCATGGTGTTGAACATCACCTTGAGACCTATCAAGGATAGCATACTCGTTAAGGGGACCATTCATGGCTAAGATTGAGGCCGCAAGTTTAAGGCTTGGAATCAACAAAGTTAAGGATCTTGTAGAAGACAATATCAAAGAGATCAAGGCTGAGGGCAAACCTTGCTAATACACACTTGGAGAAGCCATTCATGTAGGTAGTGTCATTTCTTCGTCTTGCAAATTTCAATAGACTCTTATGGCTTAGCCCCTACAGCAACGTCATGCTGATCAGCAAGCTATGGATCTACACCCTCAAGACCTCTCTAATGACATTATTTAAGTTTCCATCAGTCTTATATGTTGATTTCTTTGACACAAATGGATGGAAGAGAATATTTTAGTTTCTTCAATAGGAGTCATGACACATGTAAGATTTGTTAAAAGATAGAAGAAGCCTGAAGATTTTCAATCCCATCTCCATTGGCATCAACTTGAAGACAATGAGTATTGCTACATAATACAATTTATAAGGAATGTCACAAAATTAACACCTAGAATCACACATTACAACCCAAACTTAATGGAACTCAAGTTTTTGAAACCACATCATCCACAACCTACTTTTCCTCATGGAATCGGCATGGAAAGATTGGTGGATGTGGGGTCGAGTTCTTTGAGTAATAGAGTAGCTACCTTTTGTTCACAATTGTGATGATGAAAGACCTTTTTGATTCTATAGAGAGAAGGGATGAAAGCCCTTGTCTCTATTTAGAGCATACTCACTCGCAATATATCAAGATCAAAAATTACATGCGATGTTTGAAACCTAGGTGTTGATCTTTGTTCATGTGTGTAGTTTGAGACTGTGCTATGTAACCTAGCCATAGTTTTGCCCACATCAATGGATTGGCTCTTAAATACTTCTTTCAAGGTAGTAGCTCTCTCTCTCTCTCTCTCTCTCTCTCTCTCTCTCTCTCTCTCTCTCTCTCTCTCTCTCTCTCTCTCCTGGTCCCTCTGTCATGCAATGCTTGAGACCCAAGTGTTGATCTTTGTTCATGTGTGTGATTTGTACTATGTAACCCTAGCCACCACATTTTCCCCACATTGGTGCCTAGCTCTTAAACACTTCTTCTGGGGATGTAGGGTGAATCTTGGCCTCTGTGTGTGTGTGACTCTCCCTCACCCCCTCTCTATCTCTCTATCTTTGTCTCTGTCTCTGTCTCTCTTTTCGTCTCTCTCTTTCTCACATTCTCTCTCTCTCTCTCTCTCTCTCTCCCCTTCTTCTTTTGTGTGTGTGTGTGTGTGTGTTTGTGTCTATCCTCTGTGTGTGTGTGTGTGTGTGTGTGTGTGTGTGTGTGTCCCCTTCTTCTTTTGTGTGTGAGTGTGTGTGTTTATGTGTGTCCTCTCTCTCTCTCTCTCTCTCTCTCTCCCCCTCTATCCCATAGCCTCCACTGATTGCCACGTCTTCTATCTATGCGATGCATGTTGCACCCATTTATACTCACCATCTGCAAGCTTCGGTTGATCGCCGTGTGTTTTCATCCACCAACCACCACGTGTCAAATTTGCATGGCATGCACATCGTGATGTAGGCACACATTGACTCCTATCGATGTCTGCTGGCATGGATTGATGTTCGTCAGCCTATACCATCTACAAGCTCCAGTTGATCGCCGGGTGTCTTCATTCGCCAATCACCATGTGTCAAATTTGCAAGGCATGCATGTCATGCTGTAGGTGCACATTGAATTCTACCACTTTCTACTGGCATGGATTTATGTTTGCCGACCTGCATTGACTTTGCCCGTGACACACGAATCCCTCTTTCTTTTAGACCCTTATGATTGCTTAAGAAATCCAAAGATTTTTCCTTCTTTAATTTTGCATATACTATCTCTTTTGCTTAGTTAAAGAGCCAGGCACAATATGGCATGAGATTAGGTGGGTTTAAAATGCCTATCGGAAATATTATCTTACTAATAAAAGTATGTATATAAATATGTATTCATTTGAGTAAAATAATTGTATAGATACTATTCCAAATCAAAAGGTCATACTTCTTCTATTTTGCTTCTATAGGGTCTCTGCTCCAAGGAGGAAGAATTCCACCTTATATAATGAATGGTAAAAGGTGAGGTACATTGTCGTATAAATTGCCTTTATAATGTAAATATGGGAAATTCATGTACCACTCCTTAGACATTTTTATATATGTTGCCTTGACAATGTAAACATGTGGAATTTATGTACCCCTCCTATACAGTTTTGGATATGTTGCCTTGATAATGCAAACAGGGGGACCCCTCTTTATAATGTAAATTGGAGAATTTTGATGGGATAAATGCAAGAAGTTACTGACATTAATGTCCTTTAATGTATAAGCTACTTGGTCACCATGTTCTCTCATGCATAGTTTGATGTTCTCAATGAGTACTGTTAAGTACTTTCCTAATACTTCACAATATAATGTGAAAGGCGGATTAAGTACTTAATGGTACTTTGAACTACTTGTGGGGCTATGAAGTTCCTAATACTTTACAATATAATGTGAAAGGTGGATTGAGTACTTAACGGTACTTTGAACTACTTGCGGGGCTATGAAGTACTTAAAGTGTGTGCCTGTAAGTACTTTGTAAGCTTGATAGTACTTGTACATAACTTTTATAGTATTGTGATGTTCTATTAAGTACTTCAAAATATTTATCTTCATGTAAAGTATTTTTAGTACTCTTGAGGAGCTTTCCAATTACTTTAAAGTACTTTATGGGCTTTGCAAAGTGGTCTAAGATGTATAAGCTTCATAAAGTACTTTATGTGCTTTATAAAGTGGTTTAGAAAGTGTTTACTTTTAAGAAGTTAAAAATCTTTGCAAAGTTGTATCCCAGACACAATGCATCACTCAAGGTATCTGGGTGACTAGCATACATGGGGGTATCAACTTCCTCTTCATCACTACACTTATCATTTGATCCTTCAACATAGCCCATGGGGAAAATATTACAATACTCCCAACTTTCTACGTATGCCTTATTCTTGCATCATCTCTATTTTGCCTTTATACATGGATCACAAAAGCGGGCACATTTATCTGTGGAGCTGAGGATCTGTTAATGAAAAGCATAGACCGTGAGCCTACTATGCACTTGAATTCCCATTGATTATCTCTCAGAACTTTATCCTCTTTGATTTCCCAAAAGACTCTGTTCACCTCAGTGGCACAAAAATTGGCCCTTACAAAAGTCATGACATCAACTGCACACTTCAAAGTCCATTCATTTGGTTTCAATTGCTCATGTGTAAGCTCTCTCTTTATGACATCTAGCTCCATCATTTTCTCCTTTCCCATGGCTTGAGGCTAGAAAGTTGTATAACATTTTTAGGCCACTTAGGCTAAAGTGCCTAGCAAGAAATAGCACTTCACTTTGAGCTGGGTTGCACATCCGTCCGACTACACGTAGTGATGTTTTAGTGCAAGACCCTAATTTTCAAGCCACTAGTCATGTAAAAGAAAGCAATGTTGCAAAAAGAGGATGTCATGTGCCTTGTCATTTGAAATATAGAAATGAAACCATTACCATTAAGTATCGTCATTAGAGACGACCTCTTCAAGAAAAGTTCATCTTTTGATTGGGGTACTTTGACTTATGTCAAAGTGTTGCGAATGTTGGCCAACACAATTTGTTTGTAGCCCATTTCTTCAGGTCAAACATACTTGAAAGTGGTATGGAGGAGGAGTTCTAGAAATACTTGCTTCTGAATATCTTTGTTAAGGCCCTTTGTCTACTCATACTAGGAGTTAGCTATGATTCTACATTCTTTTCCTTCTCATCAATGGACCTATTCTCTTCAGCACTTTGCTTCTCCTTCACTTTTTGTCGAATTTCCTTCTGCTTTGAAGCCCAAATTTTCCTAATAAACTCTGTTTCTTCTTGAGCAAGAACAACCATGCCTCCATTTGCTTGTGGTTTTGCACTGTGCCAAAATTGATCTTATCCCATTGCATGACCATCCATACTTTACAAGCTCCTTCAACCAAAAAACATGCAAGGAGATAAGTGGAGGGAAAACACACTTTTTGTATGTGTAGAGAGAGAGAGAGAGAGAGCTGATGACGTACTACAACCCTCGCTAGCCACATTTGATGGAGATGAAGAAGTAGATTAGAGTTGCGAAAGAACGGGGGTGATGTATTCTCTAAAGTTTGGGAGACTCTATTTCACATGTGCCACTCTTTGCCTTTAGAATCCTTCAACTGTTCTTTGTCTTCAAAATCCTCCCTACAGAGGGTTGCAAAAATGGAGAGGTTATTGATAGGGGATGACAAAAATGGAGCATCCTTAAAGATAACAATGTGACTTAAGGGAGGAGCTATTGAAGACAAGAAATTACAACAAGAGTGGAAAGAGTAGAAGAAGTTGAAGGAGGCATGGAATCTCAAGGAGGAATTGATGGAAGAGGTTGATCGAAAAAAATGTTCTAGCACCACAATGTGCAGTACGAGCATAGGGGGAGAGAGAGAGAGAGAGAGAGAGAGAGAGAGAGAGAGAGAGAGAGAGAGAGAGAGAGAGAGAGAGAGACCCATGACACAATGTGGATGAAAGAAACAAAAATAAAGGCTCACCAGCATAAAGCCATATTCTAACAAACAACTACTCATTCTTTCCATTGACAAACTACTATTGGTTCTTTTTACTTGCACGTTACTACCTTTACCCATTCTTTCTTACTTGCAGTTCTTACCTTTTGCCATGACTTGTTAGCACTTGACAAAGTAATGTCAATGACACTACCTTTTGCCACTAGTTAGCACTTGACACAGTAATGTCAATGACACTACTTTTTCAACCACCTATCCATGCTTTAACCCAAAGCACATTTCTTCCCTACATTTTTTACCTGCTTTTCACCTACAGTAACTGACACATTGCCATCACCAACACACTACAGACTTTACATACCACACACATTATTCTCTCTCTATCTCTTTGTCTCTCTCTCTCTCTCTCATTGTAAAGAGGCATGGACTTTTTGTTAGGAGCTCCTTTCACACACACGAATCACCTCCCCAAACACATTGGAGCTAGTATGCCACTACCCTCTACCAAATCCCAAATGCACCCACCATTTCCTATCCATCAGAGCCTCAGCCATAGGTATCCACCATTATTCAATTGAACATGGTGCATTATGCCGTGGGTGAGATGCATACACAGAAATCCCACAATCACAATGGACTAATAGATGAGGATCTCTCTCACATGAGTATTAACTACATTCGTTGGCAATGTCATTTGATGGGGATGATGGCAAGTCCGTAGAGCTAGGATTGTGCCTTAAATCTAAATGGGCCCAAGATGGGGCCCAAGATGATTGTAAAAGAAAAAGCAAAGAGAGTGATATAAAGAGAATAGGGTTGGCCCTCCCTTAAAAGGTGGCATGTATAAAAGGCCAAATGGTTGAATTTGATCTTCACTTGTTGGTTGCACAAGTTGGCATTCAAGCTGTCCTCCTCCTCTTGGGAGGTGTCTCTTGTTTCCTCATAGTGCCTTTTGTGAGTGCCATGTTCTATTCTCCCCTTCTCTTCTTCTTTTCCTCCTTTGCCTTCTCCAATTCCTTCTCCTCTTCCTCTTATTCTCCTTATGGATTCATGATTGCAACAATATGAGAGTTGCTAGAGTGACACTAGTGGATGCATTTGCAAGCATTGCTCTCAACCTAGAGTAGCTTGGAGGAGTACTAAATTGGTGTTCTTGCAACATCCCCACAACACGTGAGTCACCATTAGAATACACAAAATTGGCACCATTTTTGGGGAGCTCCAAGTGCACGTTTGCAATGCATTTGATTCTCTTGTTACCCACCCATTGCCCAATGCTAAATATTTAGAGAAAGGCTATCGGTTTCTAGAGTATGGGAAGGTGTGAGTGACAGAGAGGTGTGGAAATCCATTTGGAGTGATTTTGAAGTCATTTTGGTATTTTTTAGTGTTAAAGTATGTAAAAAGATAGATTAGGTGATTGCTAAGGTGTGTGATAGAAAATGCCAACAAAAACACTAAGAAATGATGCTAGGAGTGAGTTTTATAGTGGTTTGAAAGAAAAAAAAGATCACTTTTGTAAAACTTCCCATTTGTCCTTCATAAGTTAATCTTTATTGTTTTTTGCATTGAGTAGTAGAATAGGTAGATTAGCACCCCCCACACACAAAAAATCTTGATCAAAAACTCCAAAATTCAAGGAAATTCCCAAAAAGCAGTTGGTGAATCTGTGTGTTGCTACATTAAGCTTAATGCAATGAGTCGCTGTTATAATAACATAATAGTTGTTGTGTTATTAATGCAATAATCCATTGCATTAAATGCTGACACCATCTACCACTGATAGATCACCTAGCAGCTACCACATGCCATTAAATGCATTGAAAGTTACTAGATAAAAAAGTCAACTTGCTACATTAGTGCTAAAGTAGAGACTCCCAACCCATCATGTTTAATCAAGTCAGTGCATTTATCAAGTTATTGCATTAATCAAGTTGCTGTGTTATGAATCCGGTGCGTTATCCAAGTGGATGTTATATCTGACCCGCTGCATTAGCAACTTGCCACATTAGCATTAACTCAACGACAAAAAGTTAGCTACAAATTTAGACAAAAATAATGAAATTTGCATGCTTTGGACCTTGAACCCTGCCTTGTTGTGGCATAGGGAAGCCACAAGGGGTTGTTGCCCCTTGACCTCGCATCAAAGCAAAATCCACTTAAAATTGGGGCCTTAACCGCGCTGACCAACACATGCGCTTGAGATTAGGAAGAGTCTTAGGAGCTAACCTTTATCTTGAGGAAAGTGGCTAAATCACCCTCTTGTCAACCTATGCACTTAGTTCTACATCCTTACTGTCAACATGCTTGAAAGTCGGTTCTTACGTCTTACACAAACCACCACAAGGTGACTTGTCTAACTCAGAAGTGTCCATGAGCTAGACACAGACATGGGAGAGCCTTCCAATGTTAGAGCCTTAGTGCATCTACAATAGCTAAATCAAGGCAAAAATTTTCTAATTTTATGGATAGTATTGGACTAAGAGGACCAATAGACATGCTAAATCTGTTTACTCTAGGAATGGGGTGCCAACAGAAACTCATGTGTCAGTCCAACCATCGATGTCAGAAGCAATTAGGGAACCATGTCCCAATCAACCACCACCATATCCATCCTTTGATGAAAGCCAGTCATATCGGAGTGAATTTGTCCCCAGTATATATACACACATGGGTTGCTTTTTTGGGGTGAGTGGGTTAGTTTTTTGTTTCTTTGTATATATATATGTATTTTTTTGTATATATATGTACTTTTCATCTTTTTATATGTGTGGCATGTGCACTGTGTACTACAGTCTATATATGTGAACTATATTTGTTGTGTATGTGTGTGTGTGCATGTGTGCATGTGCACGCATGTGCACATGTGTGTGTGTGCATGCACGCGTGTGCTTTTGTGTATTGTTTGTATAAAAATAGCAAGCTTCATTATTTTTAGACTACAAATTAATAGTTCTAATTTTTTTCATCATAGCTAAGATTAAAGTTCATGTTGATAGAATCAAAAGGCTTCCCTTCATGTAGCCTATAAGAAGACAAAGTATTTATCCTGGCAAATAATTATACAAATGAAGATTTTGTAGCAAGGTTGCTAACTTACTCGAGGAGGGGGGGAAGGGGGCGGGGGACACTGTGTATAAATCCTATATATCACATGCGTTCAAGGCCTATTTGTAAAACTCCTTATCAAGAAATTGATTATGAATTAAAAACACCCTTCTTCTATGTAGTCTATTAATAACCCCTTTATATGGTATTCTTTTGTATGTGAAAATGTGTAAGAATGTGGATTTAAAAAACTCCTTCTATTAAACTCATGTGCTATGCTTACATGTTTATGTGTGGACCCCCCCCCCCCCCCCCCCCCGCAGAGCTCATTTATTTTTTAATGCTATCTTACATACAGAATGGGCTAGTGACGCTCTAAAATTTGGCTAAATGCATCTCTTTAAAGTTTCTTAAAGTCTTGAATAAATGTCTTAATTAGATTGTTATCCCTACGAAACAAAAAGTTGTGTGCACGTATGCCCGTGCATGCATGCATGTGTGTGTCCGCATGCACATGCATGCATGCTTGTGTGCACATGTGTGAGAGAGAGAGAGAGCATCTCCATACGATTTTTTTGTATTAATAATAAATTATATTGTATACAATATTTTATCTTTTTTATGTGAAACCCCATGCACATTCTCAAAATATTCCTGAACAAAATCTTCAAAATGTGTTTCACAAAACTTTTAACATTGGGTGGCGTGGTGATAATGCATCGATGGAGAGCTACATATGATACTCCAAAAGGCTCTATAGAATTTAAAACTTAGCCCATGTTCATCCATAGTTTTGGCCTCCTTCATGTGAAGAGAGTCTATGAGATCCTTTGAAGTAAGAGGAGTTTCCAAGTTAGAGGATTCTAAATAAGAAATGGAGAAGGCATGGAGGAAAAAGGACCTTTTAGATTTATTTCCCAAAGCTCAGATTAGTAGAGATGTGGAGTCAAGGCTTTGAGATTGCTAGCAAAAGTTCAGGTTGTCTTGAAGAAGACAAGGCTTTCTTTCCTAACACGAGAGGAACCACAAAGTTCTGGTAGGTTCAAGCAACACTAGAGCAACTAGATGGACGTTTGATTTCATAGTCAAAGGCAATCTCCAGGACCATGCTAAACAACTTAAAGAATGTAAAGGATGGAAAATCCTTGAAAATGATGTCAGACCACCAGCATTGGATTACACTTAATGGACACTTTCCTCAGGAAAGTCTTTACCAACAAAGATGTAGGGCAGACTCAGCCATAATGAAACATAGCACTTAGGAAGAAGCCCAAGGGATTCACTCTTAGTACAAGGGGGACGCCACTTGCATGTATGAATTTCAAGAAAACCCCCTATATATGGTCCATGTAGCATAATAAAACACCCCTATTTAAGCTTATAAGGATAAGTGAACTATGTCCCCCCTTTCCTTAAATCTATGTTCTTTCTCAATTAGTTAGATTAGACCATAAGAAAATTTATTTGATATTGATTAGACCATCTTCAAATATTCACCAATGGGTAATATTATTTTTTTCCTTACCTTGGCCTAAAACTATGCCATAGGTTAGGGTTAGTTCATGCACACTTGTGCATGACCAATTGTCACTAGTCAAATGTGTAGAGAATGTGTACATGTGTGTACTTTTTATGTTTAGGGGGTAAAGACTTGTATTTCCCTACACCCCTCCTCTTGCTCCCCATAGATGTCAAGCCCCCCCCCCTAACTTAAATTCAAGATTGAGAAAAACTAAAAAGGGCCCGCCCCTAATGTATAAGCTTATGCCTCATCTCAAAAAACCCCCCTATTGTACACTCACATGATATCATAAGTTTCCCCTTCTGAATCCCCCAGGGGAAGAAGGCTAATCAAACCATAGTCCCAATACTCTTCATCTAGGCTATTTTGTTTTAGTCTCTCCTAAATAAAAAACAAAAAAGATAGAAATAATTATTGCAAAACTAAGGGTAGTTGATAGAGCATACACACCACTAAATATTTGCAAGCGGAAAGGTCATCATTGGTGGATGGGAGGATCAACCCCCTCTCAAGAGATCTGTCAAACAAGGCTACCTGCTCACCCTTACTGTTCCTATTCTTTGCGAAGCCATGGCACACTTCCTCAAAGCACACATCTTGCTTAAGGTGACTGAGCTTCTAATCTAGGAAGCACTAGTCTAGGCAGCCATGTAGTCTTATCATCTAAGAAGACCTCTAGTAGATTGAGGTTGCAAGGATGTCCAACATCGTGTAAAAGCCAAAGATGCAGCAAGACCATGCTAAAAAATAATCAACCCATCTAAGTAGACCTTTGGTAGTCTTGCTTAAGGGGGATGAGCTTCTAAGCTAGGAAGCACTAGTCTAGGTAGCAACATAGTCTCCTGATCTAAGTAGACCTCTAGTAGATTGAGGTTGCAAGGGTGCCCAACATCATGTAAAGGCCAAAGGTGTAGCAAGGCCATCTACTCTATGAGACTGTGTAGCACTCAATCTAGCATTGCATTAGAAATAATCAACCTAACTCTATGGCTTGGTGATGGATTGAAATGAAAATGTTCTCAGAATGCCTTTGGCAAAGCAATACTTACAAAAACTCCTTGTAAATGAGAATGTGGAGAGAAGTTGAGGATGATTTGGAGAAGACGATCAGAACTAAGGTCTACAAATACAATGTTGACATCATTGGGATATACAAAAAATTCACTTGATGAGGTTGTAGGGACTCCTTTCCTATTTTTTGCAAGCTTTCTTGAGAGGTGTACATAAAGCAAACTAAAGAGCATCGAATGCCGAAGCCCCCTGTAGTGACATTGTGACATAGTAGTGCAGCCTTTCAACGTTGCAATAGGATCTAGTAATTAACCTTATGTATGTAGGCAACCATCAATTGTGGAAAACGTGCTTCTATAGAGGGAGGAGGGGCAAACTGTCTACTTGTAAAGCATGTCATGATAGGGAGTGGAGGGCTAAAAGAGTGGTAGTAAGCATCTTCATGAGAAATGAGGGAGCAATTGAACATGGAGAGAGCTCAAAAAACCTATAAGTGAAGCAACGATAGGGGAGGGACAAGTTCATAGGTATTTTGGGCAATTCAAAATAAACATCATCAAGCATACCTTTCTCCCACCAAAAATTTGTAATTGTGAATATTCTCCAATTGGCAAATGTTTGCCCCTAATTTTTCCCTTGATGCCACTAGAGGTGGGATGAAGGATGTGGAGGAGATGACAAAAAATGCCAAGGGGGAGGAATATCAAAAGAGTGCCAAGGTGTGGGAGATATCATGTCCGCAAGAACCTTATGCCAATCTCATCAAGGCCTAAGGGCCAACGCTTGGAGAAGACAAATAGATGTTCAACGTACATGTTCAACGTACACTATGAGAAGTATAGGAAAGGGGAATCATGATTAATTCAAATTATATTTTTTCTTTAACACAAATATTGAGAAGTGGGTACTTATTACCTGCACAATTCAATGTGATGATGTGGAGCCTACATGTACCACAAGTTAAGATAGTCGAAATCTTTATATATTATTTTGTTAAAATTTTGAATAAGAAAAAGTTGTGTTTCCAAAGTTCATGGTGAAGTAATTAGAGGAAGTAGCCAACAAACCAAGGCATCTTTTGCATGCACTTGGTTTAAAGGTGCAAGGTCATAATCTAAAGTTTCAAACCATACCCTAATGTGATATGCAACCATTGTGACATGTCTACATCCAAATAAGAGCGAGTAGCCAACAAAGGAAGGCATCTTTTGTATGCACTTGGTTAAAGGTGCAAGGTCGTGATCTAGCATTTGTGCAGGGCAGTTGCATACCCAGATGGTTGGATTTTGTAGATGGTAGTTGGCAGCTACCACAAAAGAGTAGGTTCTAATCAAGATATGCACATAATGTGCAGAAAGCTATCATTTACTACTCAAGTGCAAAAGTAAAAGTGTGCATGTGCCTCAAATGTTGGACTGCTTGTGACAAACAGGGGTTCTTGGCACTCATGGTCATGGCTGTTCGTTACTACTCAAGTGGGAAGTAAAAGTGTGCATGTGCCTTGGATATTGGACTGCTTGTGGCAGCGAACAAGGGTACTTGGCACTCATGATCATTCCCTTGCTGAATTTTCACTTTTAGTCCTAATACATGGGCGTTTTTTTACACCCATGTTAGCAATAGCTTGCAAAAATCATGCCCATGCCAAAGTCTAAAGCCTTAGGTATTAGAAGTCTGAAGCCTTAGGTATTAGAAGCCTAAAACAAGAAACGAAGCTTGCAAAAAAGTGACTAGAATGAAGACAAAGTGTGCTACACATAGGCTTGGATGGAGTTGTCATCTAAGAAGCAAGGTGAGTTAGAACTATTCTCTTCCTTCAAAAAGGGAAAGCATATGTGTAATTTTAAATCACAACCAAAGTTAGAAGGCATTGTGCATGGGCCTAGATGAAGGAGGTTAAGAGGTGTTTATCTCCAGCTAAGATAGACAAGGAGACAGGTTTGAAACCAAGAGGACATTGCAAGTAGGCTTGGATAAAGGTGCTTGGGAGTTATAGCTAAGCCAGTCTAAATGTGTTCTTAGGTTTGTTTGTTTCCAACGGAGGGAGTTAAATAGGAAGACAAGTCTCAAACCAACATGCATTGGTGTTCGTCTTTAAAGGAATTATAGATACGCTTGTTATGGTGTTGTAGTTCTCATGTGCAAGCACAGGCTCCCAAAGTCTCCAACTATAACTCCTCCCAAATCTTGTTGCTAACCCCCCCTTTGGATGATAGGGTTTGCTCGTTGGGGAGAGAGAGGGAATGCAAATTAAATAGAAAAGAGAGCGAGAGTGAGAGAGAGAGAGAGAGAGAGAGAGAGAGAGAGAGAGAGAGAGAGAGAGAATTGGTGCATAATAAACTTAAATGATTTTATTGAAAATATATTTATTTAATGATAATACAGATCGGTACTTACCTTAATTCGCTTCACCATTGCATTCAACTATGCACAACCACACATGGATCACCTCCACACATGCCAAAGTGAAACCAAAGTCCCCCATTCTCTCTACCAGACTAAGGTTTTGCGGGGGTTTTCCAAATGCAGATGCCCCGAGGATTGCTTATGGACAAGTTTCCATCACTAGGAAAATGGAGATGTGAGGCTCCATGGCCTAGCAGTGTTGTAGTGCCACACAAAAGGGCCATTGCAATCAAAGATGAGAAGGTTGCCATTGTGGTGCAAAGTGCAAATGTAGCCTTCACTGGCTTGCATGCTGGATTCTCACTAGGCTCTCTCCTCCACAAGGAAGCCAACAAAATTGAGCAGCAGGTTTTCGTCACTTTGTAGCACGAGCTTGTAGCCATTGCATAGCATCCATTGGTGGGCGACTAGAAATTGGCCACATCATTCTCGTCCCTCCCCCTATTGTTGTAGATCACTAGATTGCCATCGTCTTGCAACGTGCAGATGCAACCTTTCCCCCCTGTGTGTGAGATGTGCACAAGGTTCGTGGTGGCTAACCCTTTGAAAAAAGTTCAGCTCCAGATTGCCATCACCCTACATGATCAACTTGTAGCCCTTGCATAACATCCACTGATGGGTGACTAGAACTTGGTTGTTCTTCATACTTGGCTTGTCCTCCAACTCATCCATCACCCAAATTGTGCCGTTGGAAATGTCGATCATTGCACGCCCATTCTCCATCTCCAGCTTGTACACAGCTCTTGTGTTGATGCTATTGCTGGGACCACACTACGTGATTCTTGTCCTTGCCTTTGGAGTTGTAGATCACCAAGTTTCCATCCCCATGTAGCACACAAGTGTAGCCTTCTCCTCCTTGGGTGTGGGGCTCCCACAAGGCATCATTGGAAGTAGAACTGAGCACCAAGTTTCCATCTCCCTACATTATCAACTTGTGGCCCTTGCATAGCATCCACTGGTGGGCGGCTAGAAACTAGGCGCTCCTCAGACTTGGCCTTTCCATCGACTCATCCATCACCCAGATCATGTCCTCTCGGGACCTCTGATCACTGCAAACCCATTCTCCAGCTCCAGCTTGTACCCATGTTTTGTGCCACTGCTGTTGCTAGACCACACCACATGATTCTCCTCCCTGCCTTTGGAATTGTAGATCAGTAGGTTACCATCCTTGTGCAGCAAGCACATCCAACCTTTTCCTCCCTAGGTGTGAGACTCCCATAGAACATTGTTGGAAGCAGAACTGAGCACAAGGTTGCCATCTTGTCACAATCATTAACTTGTACCCCTTGCATGGCATCCATTGGTGGGCGGCTAGAAATTGGTTGCTCCTCCTGTTTGGCCTCTCCATCGACTCATCCATCACCCAAATCATGCCCTTGGGAGCTTGGATCATTGCACGCCCATTATCTAGCTCTAGGTTGTACACAAATATTGTGTTGCTATTGTTGCTAGACCACACCACGTTATTCTCATCCCTACCTTTGAACTTATAGATCACTAGGTTACCATCCTCCTACAGTGCACAATTGAAGCCTTCTCCTCCCTGGGTGTGGGACTCCCATGAGGCATCTTTAAAAGTAGAACATAGCAGGAGTTTGTCATCCCCGCATCATCAACTTATAGCCCTTGCATAGCATCCACTGGTGGCTGGCTCAAAACTAGCCCCGCTCTTGGCCTTTCCACCGACTCATCCTTTGCCTAGATCGTGCCCTTGGGACCTCAAATCACTACACGTGCATTCTCTAGCTCTAGCTTGTACCCATCTCTCATGCCGCTGCTGTTTCTGGATCACACCACATGATTCTCCTCCTTGCCTTTGGAATTGTAGACCACTAGGTTGCCATTCTTTGCAACAAGCATGTGCAACCTTCTCCTCCCTAGGTATGAGAGTCCCATAGGATATCGTTGGAAGCAAAACTGAGCACAAGGTTGCCATCTCCCTACAAGTGTAGCCTTCTTCTCCTTGGGGCTCACAAGCAATTGCATCGGTGGGATGTCATCTTCCATGTCTACGTGGATGTCATCATGAGTAGCTAGAAATTGGCTGCTCCTCTTGCTTGTCCTATCCATCAACTTGTCCATCGCCCAAATCCTACCCTCGGGACCTCGGATTACTGCATGCCCATTCTCCAACTCTAGCTTGTACTCACCCCTTGTCCTGCTGCTAATGCTGGATCACACCATGTGATTCTCATCCTTGCTTTTGGAGTTATATATACAAGGTTGCCATCCTCCTGTAGCAAGCAAGTGCAGCCTTCTCCTCCTTGAGTGTGGGATCCCACGAGGCATCCTTGGAAGCAAAACTGAGCATGAGATTGCGATCTCCATGAAGCATCAACTTGTGACCATTGCATAGCATCCACTGGTGGGCGGATAGAAACTGGCCACTCCTCATGCTTGGCCTTTCCACTCACTTCAATTGTAGCCCTTAAATAGCATCCATTGGTGGGCGGCTAGAAATAGGCTGTTAAAGATAGTGTAAATTGCACTATCCACATAGGGCATAGGGGCAAACCCTAACCTTATAACCCTAACCCTAACCCTAACCCTAAGGGGTTCACATGTATATCTTCATGTTCATTTTCAATACACTTAGTGTACAGGTAGCTATATCGTGTGCACTCTCTCGCTCTCTCACTTTCGCTATCATGGTATCCGAGCACCAGGTGCTCCCACTCCCTTCGTGAGTGTCAAGCCCTCCTTCCGTGAGGCATCTTCCATTGAGAGAGATTTCCGTTAGAGAGAGTGTAAGCCCTTATTCTGTTAAGGCACGCAAGCCCTTGCTCAATCGAGGAAACAAGCCCTCCTTCATGAGGCATCTTCATCTCTCATCTAGTTCATCTTATAGAGCCCTTCTTGATCTATGATTTGAGACAGAAAGCTCTCGTTTCAGATATCTGGAGCTACACTTATCTTCATTTTAGTGTTTCTTCTTTGCATTCTTGAGAGAAATTCTGAGTTTCCTTGGAGAGAAAGTTCATGAGGTGTAAGGTATCATCCTTCTTAGTTGAGTGCTCTGCAAATCCTTCTCCACGCTCACAACACTGACTCTAAATACATAGCTCTACAACCTCTCCAAGCAACCCTTCCTCTACTACTGATGGAAGAGCGACCCCAACTACGACCACCACTCCAAAGCCAATGACTGGCTCTCCTAGTACCAAGCTTGTAGCCTCCAACGAAGGCTCCAACCGCAGCTCTTGAACAACCGGTTTCCTCACATAGACCGAGGTTATCGTAGAGAGGCCGTCGCTGTAGCACCATGTGTAGCTTGGAAGATCCAAATGCTTATGACCCAAGATCCATAGTCTGCATCCAATGCTAGCAATATCAACGTCTTCCACGTCCATTCGTCCACTTCCTATGCTCCTGCAAGCCGCATCTACCTTACAACGAACTGCGCTCAGCTTCCCTTCACAACTAGCTGCTCGATTTCTACGAATGCCTCGAGCTGCAATGTAGACTCCCTTGGGACCTACAACGACTTGATGTTTCAGCAATGTCCATGCTCAAAACTGAAGCTCAACGCGGTCCCCAACCGCTACTCATGCACTCCACAAAAGCTGCTTCAACGAGCTCAAGCAGCTCCAAACATCCATGCTCAATCAAACTTTGGCCATCCTTTCGAGAGCGATAACTTTTGATCTAGGGGGAATTTGGAGGTGATCCAAAAAGAAAAAATGATCGCCATCTCGCGCTCTACGTGTTGAGCACCTCAGATCTCTAATACGACATTTCCATAGGTTAGATGATTCGATGTGTAGTCTAGCTTTAGACTAGCACTGCCCTAGAGGAGATCCAACTCCACAAAGCCAAGTCAGCCATTGCCGCATTACCCGATTAGTTCCCACTAGTATTAGTCCCTTCATATCTATCATCGGTGTACACATCGGTGTACACACTCATACAACTGACCAGTTGAGTCTTTTGGCATTTGTCACTTTAGCACCTCAATGTGATACTTGGCAGAGTTCTCCTCCTCAGATTCAAGATGGTTGCATACTTCTTGCACACACTCATGCCATCCATGTTCGGTCATTTTCATTGACTATTTTTTGGGATTGGTTCCTTCACACATACACATCAGAGCCTTGTATAGCCTCTTGGCTATCCCAACACGTAGTTGTCATCATTTTACTACAGGCTTGATCCTTGGCATACTCAGTTCTCACATGACTTGGTTCTGACAGTTTATCATAAGCCCCCAAGTGGCAGCTCTTTTACAGTGTCCTCATGGGTAGACACTCTAGCCGATACACGGGTAAGGCTCTTGCACAGAGCACCAGACCGCCTCCAGCATGGAGTTATCCACATCACGCAGTTGATGATACACCAGTCATGACTCCAGATGAGATCCGTGAGTGGAAAGAGAACCTTCTTCGACCATTTATTGCCATAGGGTATGTACTAGTCTACAATGCAGACTCGAGCCTCATTGTCCTTGACAGATTAGATGTAGATTCTTCATATATTAGCATGGATCAGCCCACAGTTTCTGGTCATGCACATTTGTCAGTAAGCCCTCAACATGAGGCACATTCAGCAAGTAAGCCCTTAGCACAAGGCATATTTGGCAGTAAGTCCTCAGTACGAGGTAGTCCCATCTACATCAGCCTAGTTTGATTCTAGTGATGTACATCCATCACATTCACGCATGGATCCAACTCTATCTTTTACTGCAGATGCTATGGAGTTCACTAGTGATCATGCAGTTATTCAGCAGGTAAGTCCTCAGTACGAGGCACTCACATCTATCGCATGCAAAGATTTATACCACAGCACATCCAGCTCTTTAGTGATTCCATTTCAGCATCCATCACTGATGCTTTCACCTCTTACATAGAGCATACCTTGGGCTCAGTTCCCTTCAGCAGTACAGATTAGCACATTAGTCTCGTATGTCACAACCTACCGGATTCTTTCTCCATAGCTACATCGACTAGCTTCACCCTCTTCTTCAGAGCAGCTACACAGTCCATGGTGACTTATCATGTTCAGCTTTGACATGTTCAGCATGCAGCCATACATGCAGACCTTCACGCAGTCATCTTTCGATTGACCAGTCTTTGATCCAGGTGGACTTGACTTTCTGCATATTTTCTTCCTCTTCCTTTCGGTCTATCTTCTGGGTTTTATTCCCAAAGGTGAAGGATGACACACAACTTAAGAGGGGGAAATGCACATCTTATACACGACCACATAAGTTGTACTCATTGTACATGCTTCTGCTACGTAGTCATTGTTCTCACATACGCACATACTACTCTGATCTCTTTTCAGTTTTGGACACTAGCATACGCACCAAACGAAATCCACAAAAAGATCTTGTACATGCACCCTCTACTTACCCAGTACAATTTAAGAGAGGGTGTTAAAGATAGTGCAAATTGCACTATCCACATAGGGCATAGGGGCAAACCCTAACCCTAACCCTAACCCTAACCCTAAGGGATTCACATGTATATCTTCATGTTCATTTTCAATACACTTAGTGTACAGGTAGCTATATTGTGTGCACTCCTCTCTCTCTCTCCCTCTCTCACTTCTGCTACTATCATAAGCTACTCGTCATGCTTGTCATGTCCATAGACTCACCCAGATCATGCCCTCGGGACCTCAAATCACTGCACGCCCATTCTTTAGCTCCAGCTTGTATGCACCTCTTGTGCTACTATTGTTGTTGGACCACACCACATTACTTTCATCCCTGCCTTCAGGGTTGTAGATCACCAGGTTGCCATCCTCCTACAACACCACACAAGTGCAGCCTTCTTCTCCTTGGGTGTGGGATGCCCACAAGGCTTGCTCACAAGCAGCTGCATCGGTGGGATGTCCTCTTCCATGTCCACGTGGATGCATCATGATATGCAATTGGAATAATTTTGGCACAGCCAAATGGGAAACTGGATTACCCATTTTATTATGCAAGTAGATTGATGACCATACCATAGTGCAATTATAGCACCACCAAGCACGATGCACTTGGTATGGGATACAATGTTCAAAATTGTCCAAGCTACCTGGCTCGGACGCAAACAAAGGAGTCACCATAGAACTTCCAGATGCAGAGTTGTTTGCTCTGGGGTTTATTGAAATGGAATATGATGAGTTGATGCAGTACATGTCCAAAGGAATGTTCCTTGAGCACATGCCTCGAGATAAGAGAAGGCAACTAGTTTGAAAGGTTGAAGTATACTTTAATTGGTGGATAACTGCATCGCCAAGAAGCAGATGGCGTATTGTGTAGATGGGTGTATTGACATGAGCGAGAGATTGTCCTCATTGAGGCACACACTAGACCTATTGGTGGTCACTTCAGTGGTAATTTGACAGCTCGGAAGGTAGTGCATGACGAGTTGTGGTGGGAGATATTGTTCAAATCTGCCCATGCTCGGTACACTGAAAAAAAAAAGTCTTTGCAGCAACAGATTATGCAACCAAGTGGGTTGAAGCCAAGGTATTATGAGACAACTCGGTGTCCATGACCGAGGATCCCATTTCATGAATGAATTCTTGAACGACTTGACCAAGGAGTTTATGGTTTTGTATGAAGGTTGGAGGGAAAAGGCCTTGGGAGCCCTTTCCTAGGAGGGAAGCCCCGGGAGGGCGGCGAGCGGCCGACAGGCAGCTAGCCACCTTTTTCCCAACCAGAAAAGGTGACCAAGGCCCTTTCCCGACCACCGAGGTCCCTCAATGGAGGTGGCAGCGAGGTAACGGTTCGGTAAACTTCACAAAGGGATAATTTTGATTGTGGGCAGTCCGAGGTGCATCATCGTCGTGCCACGTATGAGCAGACTATGTTTGCCATCTGTTCTGCCCTCTGGTTATGCGTAGTCTGCAGCACACAGCCCATCCTTTGCATTTATTTGGGTGCTCCCTGCCCCTCATTCAGTCTTGTGGAAGTGTGTGCAGTGGTTCGGGCACTGGGCAGATCTTTGAATCGAAACGTGAGATTTTTTCGATGTGTCGAATGGTAATCTAGTCCCGAGTCTTTGTCCATGCATGAGAATGGTGACGTGTTAGAACTCCATGCAATCAATTCGCTGTTTTCACTTTTTTGACAGACCATTAACCATAAGTTTAATCTAGAAAGGCTTCTACTTGGATGGTGGAGATTGATCCTCCACCGACCGAGGACCTTGACGGTATTACAGGCCGAGTTGTGGTGGGAGATCTTGTTCAAAGATGCCCATGCTTGGTGCGCTAAGTGTGATGCCTACCAAAGAATAGGAAGGTTGCTTCCCCAATATCATTTTCCACTTCAAGCAAGCCAACCATGTGAAGTATTGCAAAGATTGGGTTTGGATTTTATGGGGCCATTCAAAGCAACCCAGTACACTGAAAAAAAATATGTATTGGAAGCAACAAATTATGCAACCAAGTGGGTTGAAGCCAAGGCATTACAAGACAACTCAGCTCGCAGCATAGCCAAGTTTCTCTATGAAAACATAATTTGCAAATATGGGTGTCCATGATCAAGGATCCCATTTCATGAATGAAGTCTTTGACTTGTTGACCTAGGAGTATATGATTTTGCATCTGATAGCCACCACTTACTATCCTTGGTGCAACATCCAATCCGAGTCTTCCAACAAGACCATCAAACTAATCATGACCAAGACAGTGAGTACACATTGGCGTGATTGGGATACCAAGATTCATGCAACATTATGGGCATATCAAACCGCTTACAAGGTAACCACAAATCTCACTCCATTTTGAATGACATTTGGCTTGGAAGAAGTGGTTCCACTTGAATATTCCATGCCAGTTCTCTGAGTAGCCACGCTGAGCATCAGCTTGGTGATCCAGAAGCAATTCAGAAGTGGTTACATCAACTTTCTGAGCTGGACAAGCTAAGGCTCTGAGCAGTTTCGTCACAACAGGTAATCCAAAGATGAAGAAAAGTTCACATGAACTTGAAAAGGTTTCTCAAGTGACTCTGAATTCAGTGTAGAGGGCCACCCAATCCAACCTATTAGTGTGGGCTAGACATTCTTAAACTTGTCTAAGATGCCATCTTGGCCATTCTTGACCATTTTTACAAGTTTGACTTCTACGCTAGCTATAGGTTCTTCCCTAAACATCTCTTCTGCTATATGTGTTGCCTCCCATAGAAGAGTTGATAGTTGGGCAGCCAAAGGCTTGTTGACTCATTGGTGATCCTTCTTGGTGGTCGGTGAGTGATGTAGTAATGCCCGTGTCTCCCACCAGCCGAGTAAGCCATATTGCTTCCTTGCAAGCCTCAGTGGCTGCAACATATTCAGCTTCAGTAGTTGACAGTGCAACACATTTCTGCAACCGAGACACCCATGATATAGCACCTCCTGCAAATGTGAAAATATAACCGGTAGTAGACTTCCTGTTATTTGCATTTCCTGCATAGTCTGAATCTGTAAAACCATGCACCAATGCATCCTGCCTACCATAGCATATGCACAAGTCTTTGGTACCCTTGAGATACCTCAAGACACCTTTCACTGCTTCCCAGTGCCGCTTGCCTGGATTTGCCATATACTTGCTGATGACTCCCACCGCAAAAGCAATATCCGAACGAGTGGCAACCATGGCATACATCAAAGAACCAACTGCAGATGCATACGGAACCTTGGCCATTTCAGCCTTATCATCATCTGATCTGGGGCTGTCCTTACTGCTGAGTTTTAAATGTGGAGGCAACGGGGTACTAATAGACTTCCCCCCCTCCATTTTAAACCTCTGCAGTACTTTGTCAATGTACTCTTTCTGTGACAGAAACAAAAGTCCCTTGGACTTGTCACGAGTGATCCGCATGCCAAGAATATGATTTGCAGCACCCAAGTCTTTCATGTCAAAAGACTTATGCAGGTGTTTCTTCAAAGTACTAATCTCCTGCTGAGATTTACTGGCAATCAGCATGTCATCCACATATAGAATGAGTAGCATCAAACTGCCATCCTATAGTTCCAACAATTCCCCTAAACATCACCTGCACCATTCTCTAGAGTTGAGCTTACATGAATTGAGAACACTAAGGCAGGATGCTCTTTTAGTGATAGTAGATAGAGTTCCCAAGATAACCTTGGTGTCTTGATCTTGTCTTTGGGTTGCCATGAATCCTAGGTACACTTTGCACTAATGACAGAGTGCCAACCGTAAGAGGTGAGCACAGGCAGCTACACACTAATGACAGAGGCGAGCACAGGCTGCTACGCAGTCACAGGAAAATCAGGTTGGTGGCCCTAGGTAGGCATACCATGAGATCCAGAGAGAAACTTTTTTTGGGGGGGCTAATGAAGAAAGCAAAAGTATATGCAAAGTCAAATGGGAGATAAGCACCCTTCCCAAAAATGAGGGAGGCCTGGGGATAATGAATCTAGAAATGTCAATAGCAGACTCATGGAAAAGTGGATGACCACTAGTTGGTCAGTACTACTCAAAAGGAACCTCAGATACACTAGACTAGCAAGATGCAAGGTTTGGAAGCATCATCCTGAGCTATCAAGCTTATTTGGATAGGAAACATGCATCACCAAAGGTTCAAGACACTGGAGGTTAATATGGAGGGGCTGGGAGTCGTTGAGATCCCAGATTAAGTGGAAAGGGTTGTCCTGAAGAATCAGATCATTTGTAGCTTTGGATTCTGCATGGTTTTTAATTATATCAAGATGCTAATTTGAAACATGCCCTCATACTAAATAAGAAAGGAATTAGGGTTTGGAGTGACCTATAGGATGGAAGGATGGACAACATGATCCAACAAGAATATAGGCTCAATAGGTTTGATCTAATATTCATCCAAATAGACTGCGAATATGGGATAACAACATGCTTGCATGGTTAGGGGTTAGGCAGAAAACATGCTTTCACAAGTTTCATTGCAAGGGAACCAAGAGACTTCTTCCTATCTCACTGTTTCTTGACACTACTAGGATTCTAAACAAATGATGGTGGCTGAGACATGACGGCTGTGCCAAATGGAAAAAAAGGTTCAAGAACATTTGGGATTCTAATATACTAGAGAAACAGTCTTGCTTACTTTGGCTCATCATGCATAAAGTAGTATGGATAGGAGCCAAATTGACTGTCATAGGGAAAGGATCTAAAGACTGCCAGCGCTGTTTCAAAGCTCTTCAGGATATTCCACATCTCTTTTTAAATTGTTCAGAATAGGCCCAGATCTGTCTATGGGTCCTTTCCAATAGACTATAGCTACATATTCCTAGGTGACGTGCCTCCTAGATTCCAAGGAAAGTGGTAGTTTTTTAGGGGTCAAATGCTATGGTTCATATGGGTTCAGAGGAATGCTGCTATTTTTAAGTGAGAAGATGTTGATATCTTTGAGCTCACTATACATTGGTGGTTGCTGCATACATACCCAATATTAATGAAGTCGACTCACTCATTGATAGAATTATGGAGAAGAAGAAGGATGGCGCATTTGCCTGCCGCCAGCAATTGTCACTCACCAAGAAAGCCTGGAAGCTACTATTGGACACCTATAGAACTAAAACCCCAGAAGATGCCTGATGTATGATTTATAATATGTTGTTGGATTGTTATAAGAACTCTTCAGCCATGATGGCTATGTCATGTTGGTGTAGAACTGTGACTTTCAAAGATGATAGGACACAACTAGTGTTGGATACTTTGATTCCCAAAAGTTTTATATTTTATGTAATCTTTTTTATCTTTTTATCACAAAAAAATAAAGTAAAATGGTAATAACAACAAAATAGTAAAAACAGTCAATGCTATCCATTTTCCTATTTGAAATGGATGTGCGTGTTCTAGTACCTAGCATATCACTACTAGTAATAGGTAATAGATTTGGACTGGTTTCTGAAAGAAAGTTTTCATAAATAACGATGTCACGTTAACATTGTAAACATCAACAAAATGAGAGAGTGGTTAATCAGATAGATTTTTAGCAAGCATCCAAGAGATCTTTGAATACACAATGTGGCATTCATTTTATTTGTGTGTGTGTGTTTATATATATATATATATATATATATATATAGTTGTGATGCTGTTGTTGCTGGACCACACCATGTTATTTATTCTCATCCCTGCCTTCCGAGTTGTAGATCACCAACTTGCCATCCACATGCAGCAAGCATGTAGATCTCCAACTTGCCATCCTCATGTAGCAAGCATGTGAAACCTTCTTATCCTTGGGTGTGGGACTCCCACATGACATTGTTGGAAGCAGAACTGAGCACCAGGCTGCCACCTCCTCGCATCATCAACTTGTAGCCCTTGAATAGCATCCACTGGTGGGCAACTAGAAATTGGCCGCTCCTCATGCTTGGCATGTCCACAGATTCATCCGTCACCTAGATCGTGGCCTCGGAACCTCAGACCGCTGCACACCCATTCTCTAGCTCTAGCTTGTACACACCTCTTGTGCTACTGTTGTTGCTGGACCACACCACATTATTCTCATCCCTACCTTCAGAGCTTTAGATCACCAAGTTGCCATCCTCCTGCAGCATGCAAGTGCAGCCTTCTTCTCCTTGGGTGTGGGATGCCCACAAGGCTTGCTCATGATTTGTGCCCAGAGGGGGGAGTCTCTCCCATGACACTGGTCTATGTTTCGGACCCTCCTAGATGTTCTTGCGGCACGAGTGAGGGCCAGTGTTGTGGATGTGCCCGCCCAACATGAGGGTAGATTAGAATTCCCGTTTTGCACCTTATATAGGACGGATCCTGGCAGCAGACGAAGCCCAGAGGGTAGACACAGCACGGGAGCTGAGGGGGGCTAGGAGCCCATGGCCGACCCAACTGGTCGCCCGCCCCTCCAGGAGGGTTGGCCAACCCAGATGGGCTGACCCCACTGGAGGGGTCGGTCCCCTATTGGAGTGGTTGGCCCCGTTGCCCCCTCCCTCTATATATGGGGGGCTCTCCCTCCACTTCTACAGCTTGCATAGTTGCTCTAGGCTCCTGTGCTCCTCCCTCCAGTGTGCTCCTACTTCTAGTGCACTCCTGCCTCTAGTGTGCTATTGCCCCAGTGGTGCTCCTGTCTCCTTGCTCTAGTGTGCTCCTAATTGGCGATTGCTGCTGCCTCCATGGTGCTCCTGGTTCAACACTCCTGCTGCCCCCTTCATCACCCTACTTTGTGCTTTTGATTTAGCACTCCTGCTACCCCCATCATCACCCTACAATGCGCTCCTGTTTAGGCCAGTTTGCTGCCCCTGATTCAGCCTTCTTCATTGCCCCTATTTGGTGATCCAGATCCAGCACCCCTGTTACCCTTTGGTGCTCCAGTTATGCTCCTATTGGCTGCTCTATTTTGCACCCCAGTCTCAGGCTTCTTGCAGCCCAAGAGTCGCTCCTGATTCAGCCCTTCTGGTGCTTTAGTTTAGCCCCTTAAGTTGTTGTTTGTGTTCAGCTCTTGGCCATCTGCCAGTTGCTCCTCTTGCTGCCTGTGATCTGGCTCTTGGTGATCCACAGTTGTTGCTGCCATAGTTCCAGCCACTTGCTTCCCTGATTGTAGCCCCTTTGCCTTCATGCTCTACTCCATCTTCAGACCCAGGCTTTGCCTCCTTGGTCAGGCCCAGTGCAGCTCTGTTTACAGCAGTTCGTTCACCGATGATTGAGGTGGTTGTACTCCTTTTGTTGCCCCCTATTTGGGACTGATATACAGCATATGTTTCAAGCATCCAGTAGTGTTCTCTGCCTCTTCTTTGTCATGACAAGAGAACTGATTATTTGGTTAATTAATAGTCATTAGAACCTTATTATTGTTAGGCGCCAACTTGATGGTGCGGTTATTGTTTGTACTTATGATCGATCAAGCGGTGTAAATAGTACTGCCAAAACTATGTAACATTGGCCAATGATTAGTAATAAAGATGTGCACACACGTGTCTAGGTCCTAGGGGCAATAGGAAAGGGAAAGGGTGCATTAGAGTGCGTTGAATGGTAGGTGCATGGGTCATAGGATAAGGGTAGGTGTAAATGGGAAGATGGAACTTGAGTGATCTCAAGGGACATTAATGAAAGGGTATCACCCTTTCATTGTGAATCTCACGTAGCATTCTCTCTACCACATTGCATTCATCCGCCATCTCTCTCCCATCTTGCATGTAGGTCGAAATAGAAACAAGTACTCTCACGAGGGCGCTCTTCCCCATTGGAGGGCCAATTGGCATTCAAATTCTGCATGCATTGCATACATTTGCATTCTCAAAAAGTTTGGTTTTTCACATTTGATATCAGAGCGGCGATGGTCCATGAGCAGGACGAGAAGAGGGTGAGAGAGCAATGTGCAGAATCATGGCGGAAGCACTAGTGTGGGAAAGACACGGCCTGTGACAGCCCGCGCAGGATGGCGGGAGAAGGCACGGAAGTCGTAGGAGGAGGCGCGGATGGGGAACGCGAGACAACGAAATTTGACGACGGAATCTCAACGACACGCATGTCCAGCGGACATCGCAACAAACTCTCCGGGCTGCAAACATCACCTTCCCGACCAACCCTGAATTCTCGAGGCAAACACCTCCTTCTCGACCAACCCTAAATTCTTGAGGTTCTGAAATAAGGGAAATTTCTGAAAGTTTTTAGTCTTGAACGGTGAACGGGGTGTTCTAACGGGGTGACCCCCCTGTGAATGTACCCTTAGAATCCTTAAACCGTAAGGAAAAGGGACTCCCTCGTTCTCCCCAACGAAAAGTCAGATCGGAATAAGATTTTAAGGGAGTGATCCACTTATTAAGTATCCCCTATAACGGTATCTAGAGCTCCAATACGCTTAAAACAAGTAGCCCAAATGGAGCGTACCAGTTTACAACAGAAATACAAGAAGAAAAGCTTAAAAGAGAAGGAAGAGGAGGTCATTTTAAGTGTCTTCTCAACACAAATGAAGTGGGAGTTGGATCAGTACTACCAACTCTACAACACTTGACTTTTGCTGCTGTAAAATAAACCCCTTTTTTGTAATTACAGCAAGTCATTTTCTCTCTTGTATTACTAAAAGGAAAGAATGGAAGGGGAAGGGAGATATAACAATGAACTTATTCCTTTTCCTCCATTACCCCAAGGAGAGAGAGAAAGAACACCTTCACCCCCTCTTGAAGAGGATGGATTAGGTGAGAGTTACACACATCTGGAGTATGATAACCCACAAATAGATTTACAGCAGTCTCTTCTTCAAGAACCTCTTGATACGGAGTTCTCCTTTCGTAATGAAAGAAGAAATGAGACTAGCCAAGAACAAGGTGATGAGTTTATGCCTTTAATTCAAAAACCAACACACATGGATTATAATCCAAGTGCAAGAGGAAGAGAGGAGACTCCTATTGATAAGTTGATTTTCCAGCTTAGCAATATGATTGAGTGGTCCATTATGACAAGATTAGGGACTAAGAGGACTTTAAACTTTGGGGATGAAGAGTTGAGTACCCCTTCTAAGAGATCCAAATTCCAACTGCGAGAGAGAATTGAGTTTCCCAAATATGATGAGGCAAGGGAGGCTGACAAAATACTCAAGTGGATTCGCCATTTTAAGCTATACTTTGCCCATCAAGACAAGATCGAGCAAGAGAAGCTTGCTCTTGCCACATTGCATTTGCAGAAGGATGCTCTAATGTGGTGGTCTTTGTCACAAACAGGAAAAGAGCCTATTCATGAATGGGCTAAGTTCGTGGAGCAACTGAAAGCCACTTTCATGCCACCGAGGCATGAAGAGACTCTAACCTTTCATTGGGAGAGGTTTAGGCAGTTCGATAATGAGAATAATGCAGATTTTACAACCAGATTTTGGAAACTGTCTCTAGAGTTACCTGAAAAGAGTGAGGAAGATAGGAGAAAGAAGTATTTAGGAGCCTTAAGCCCAAAAGTAAGGTACGAGGTTGAAATGTTTAACCGACCACGCTTAAGGACCTCACTAAGCTGGCTGAAATAGCCGAGAGGAAATTGAATCATCGTAAACCCTTCAATAAGGAGGGTGGGTCATCATCTAAGACCAACAATATACCCACTTTTAGGAAACCAAACTGGTTTAAGAATAATAAAGGGAAGGGTAAAGCTCTTGTAAGGAATGTGAACAACCAATCATGTCTTGGATGGGTGCCATTTCCTTCTATGACGGACGAAGAGAAGAGGAAGTTGATTAAGGAAGGAAAATGTTTCGGTGTAAGAAACATAAGTCAGGGCACGTTGGCATAAGTGTCCCGTTCTCTTGGCTAAGATTGCCAAGACGAATTTAGTAAAAGGGAAAGCCAAGGCATCCAAGTAGGAGGGTGAGGCTTCTACCTTGTCACCCTCGAAATCTACCATGACTATTGAGCCAATAGTGAATGCTGTCCATTCAACCAATACCTTTGGGCCTCATGATCTTTTTAAGGTGTATGGATTCGTGAATGGACAGAGAATAGTGGTTCTCCTAGACGATGGATGTAATTATGATTTAGAACCTATAAAAAACATGTTGCTCTCAGGAGCTTTTAGGGAACACAATGAAGAAGACACATCCATAGTATGGAATATTCATTTTTGTATACAAAATATAGAGATCAAAGGGATTTTCTAGTAGCTCCTTTACAAGACGTTGACATGATTTTAGGTAAACCATGGCGGTATGATTTTAACCCTGCTATTCATCCTCATACTCATCATTGTTGCTTTGTACATAAGGATGAAAACATAAGGATCGTAGGGGATCGGGATGTGTATACAATTCCATTGATTAGTCCTACCCAAGCGAAAAGATTGGTAAAAAGAGGGGTAGATTGTAATCTTGTGTATATACGGGATTCACGAGATCTTCATATCTCAAAAGAAGATCGGAAGAGAAATGAGTTCCTTAGAGCTTATGAGGATCGATTTTCAAGAGATGACTCATTTGAATTTCCTATGGAGAGAGAAGATGATCATGCCATAGACTTAGAGCCAGGAGCTTATCCTCCATGTAGAGCCCCATACAGGATGAACAAGATAGAAATGGAGGAGGTAGAAAAACAAATTGAAGATCTATTGCAAAAAGGGCTGATTTGACCAAGCAGTTCTCCACTTGGAGCACCTGTATTATTGGTCAAGAAGAAGGATGGATCATATTGTATGTGTATAGATTACTGTGCTTTAAATAAACTTATGATTAAGAATCGGTATCCGATTCCAAGAGTGGACGATTTATTGGATATGCTTAAAGGTGCTAAAGTTTTTAGCAAATTGGATTTGAAATCTGGTTATCATCAACTTCGTATGAAAGTTGGGGATGAGCATAAGACTACTTTTCACACTCTTACTGGACATTATGAGTTTTTGGTCATGCCTTTTGGCCTAACTAATGCTCCAGCCACTTTTAGTCGGTTGATGAGAAGGGTTTTGTGACCCTACTTGGAAAATTTGTCATAGTCTTCTTTGACGACATTTTAGTTTTTAGCTAGAATGAGGAAGAGCATAAGGATCACCTTGCTAAGGTGATGGAGCTCTTAAGGAAGGATCGATTGTTCCTAAATACCAAGAAGAGTGAGTTCTTCAAGACATAACTAGAGTGTTTGGGACACATTGTGTCTGCTGAGGGAATTTGGGTTGACCCTAAAAAGGTCAAGGCCATAATTGAATGGCCAATACCCAAAAATATACATGAGCTGAGATCCTTCCTAGGGATGTGTAGTTATTATCACAGATTCATTAAGAATTTTGCACGTCTTGCTTCTCCACTAATAGATTTGTTGAAGAAGCACTCCTTGTATGAGTGGGGAGAGGTTCACCAAGTAGCTTTTGAGGAGCTTAAGAGAACATTGGTCACTGCACCAGTGTTAACACTTTCAGACATGTACAAAGAGTTCTTTGTTGTATGTACGGATGCGAGTGGTACCTTGATTGGGCAGTGTTGATGCAAGGAGGGCATCCCATTGCTTATAAGAGTAGAAAACTTCAAGGGGCTGAATTGAAATATATCATGTATGAGAAGGAGTTACTAGCAGTCATTCATGCTTTAAAGTTATGGAAGCATTATTTATATGTTTTTGCTTTCAAGATTAAGACTGACCATCAAATTATCAAGCACTTGTTTTCTCAACCCATTGTTTCTTCAAGGCAAATCAAATGGGCTGAATATATTCAATCCTTTGGGCAACCAAATATTGAATATTAGCCAGGAAAGGAGAATTTAGTAGCTGATGCTTTGAGTAGACATCACATTTTTGTGATTAAGGAGAAATCATTAGGAGCAATGTTGAAGCTTATCCTTTAGATGAGGACTTCGCTGACATTTATGGGAAGATTCAGCGTAATGAGGTTGGGGGTTTAGAGGCTTATTCCATCGTGGATGGATACTTATTTTTGGGACGTGCCATATGTGTACCCAAAACATTTTGGTATCTAGTCATGAGTGAGTTACATGCGAGTCCATATTCTAGACGTAGAGGCATTAGAGGGACCATTGACAATATTGAGAGATACTTCCATTGGCCTAAACTTTGCAAAGAAGTTTCGACCTTTGTTCAACAATGTGACGTATGTCATCACATTAAATCTGACACAAGTAAGACTGATGGTCTTTTGCAGCCTTTGCCTATTCCCTCGAAAAGGTGGGAACACATTACAATGGATTTTGTGTTAGGTTTCCCCAAGGTTGGTTAGTTTGAGCAGCTTTTCACTGTTATAGATAGGCTAAGTAAACAAGCTCATTTTAATCCCTGTAAAAAGGAGTTGTCTGCTCGTGAAATAGCAAAGTTATTCATTAGGGAAATCTTTAGGTTACATGGGTTACCAAAATCTATTGTATCTGATAATGATGGCCGTTTCATTAGCAACTTTTGGACAACCCTATTAGAGAATCTCAGAACCAAACTGAAATTTACTACAGCCTTCCATCCTCAAGGAGATGGACAAAGTGAGAATGCCAATCAAACCATAATTACTTTACTTTGAGCTTATGTCCATGACCAACCTAGAAGGTGGCCAAAGTTCTTACCCGTGTTAAAGTTTGCTTACGATAACATTGTACATACTTCCACCAAGAAAGCCCCATTTGAAATCATCTATGGGCAATGTTTACCCACTCCAATAACACACTTGGGGGAGCGAATTTTTGTTGGTGACCAGTTTGCTAAGGATATGTCATAGGTTATTGAGCAGGTAAAAGAACATATTAAGAAGGCCTAGGTTTAAGAATCCAAGGCAACTAATAAAAAAAGAAAAGAAGTTTATTGCAAGGAGGATGATTGGGTTATACTGAAGATTGATAAAAGAAGAATCAAATCAGTGAGAGGAAGTACAAAACATGTCAAGTTAGCACCGAAGTTTTATGGTCCATTTCAGATTTTAGCAGCTTTATATCTAGAAGAAGGATCCAGAGCGTATGAGCTGAAATTACGAGTCCACTGGCGTATGAAGAATATCTTTCAGGTGAGCAATTTGAAGAGATACCATGGCAATACTTCTGCCTCTTCTTTGTCATGACAAGAGAAATGATTATTTGGTTAATTAATAGTCATTAGAACCTTATTATTGTTAGGCGCCAACTTGATGGTGTGGTTATATGTTTGTATTTATGATCGATCAAGCGGTGTAAATAGTACTGCCAAAACTATGTAACATTGGCCAATGATTAGTAATAAAGATGTGCACACACATGTCTAGGTCCTAGGCGCAATAGGAAAGGGAAAGGGTGCATTAGAGTGCGTTGAATGGTAGGTGCATGGGTCATAGGATAAGGGTAGGTGTAAATGGGAAGATGGAACTTGAGTGATCTCAAGGGACATTAATGAAAGGGATCACCCTTTCATTGTGAATCTCACGTAGCATTCTCTCTACCACATTGCATTCATCCACCATCTCTTTCCCACCTTGCATGTTGGTTGAAATAGAAACAAGTACTCTCACGAGGGTGCCCTTCCCCATTGGAGGGCCAATTGGCATTCAAATTCTGCATGCATTGCACATATTTGCATTCTTGAAAAGTCTGGCTTTTCACATTCTTTCTCTCCACTATGCATTCAGTCTCTTGTTCAGTTTCCATTGCATGCTTTGGTTGTTGCATGCATGCCCAATATTAATGAAGTCGACTCACTCATTGATAGAATTATGGAGAATCTAAAGAAGTATGTCCCACTTGCCCGCCAGTAAACTGTCACTCACCAAGAAATCTTGGAAGTTACTATTGGACCCCTTTGAAATTGAACCCCGGAAGATGCCAGATCCTATGATTTATAATATGCTATTGGATTGTTATAGGATCTCTTTTGCCATGATGGCTATGTCAACTAACCAACCGTCTCCGTTCGGCCCACAGCCATCCGAGATCATCTGGGACTCCAAACGGGCCCCACAACCCGAGAGTGGGCTACCCCAAGAAATGCTCTGTCTACCCTCAATGCGGTCAGTCATGGGATGCCTTCCCGCACTTGCATGTAGCCTAGTTGACGGTGTGCCAACTCCATCCAGCCATCAGGCCACACATGGCCCCCATCTGGTGTCCAAACCAGGACCTACCGGATAACCGAGCTACTCAAATGCCTTCTCCTCATATGGGGGGGCTTACAAGTAGAGTGAGCTGGTTCCCGCATAGTTACATGAGAGTGGAGCATTGATATCTAACACCCCCCCTCAATGTCCACCCGCAAGTGAACTTACTTTTTTGGCCCAATGCCAAGCCGATGAAGATGCCTCTCCAGCAAGTATCTTCCAAGAGCCTTCGTGAAGATGTCCGCAGCATTCTCTGTAGTCAGATAGTACACCAAGTCGACCTCTCCATCCATGATGAGCTCGCGTACAAAGTGATATTGAATCTTAATGTGTTTTGTGCGAGCGTGGAACACAGGGTTCTTTTCAATCGCCATGCAACTCTGATTGTCACATGATAACTACGTAAGCTTGTTCTGCACTACACCCATGTCCCCCAGAAGCCTCCTCAACCACACTGCCTCACAAGAAACAAAGCATGCTGATTTGTACTCAGCCTCGGTAGAAGAAAGAGCAACTATGGGTTGCTTCTTGCTGACCCATGACAGCTCTAGATCCAAGTGAGAAACAGTAACCTGTCACTGATCTCCTGTTGTCCATGTCTCCTGCCCAATCCGAGTCACAGAATCCAGTCAAGATGTTGCCCTTGGTATAGGTGATGCCATAATCAAGTGTGCCTTTGATGTATTTCAACACCCACATCCCTGCCCTCCAATGGTTCTCTCGGGGCTTATTGGGGAAAACCTGCTTAGTACACCAGTCACAAAGCTGATGTCCGGCCGTGTGTTGCATAAGTAAATCAAACTGCCCACAAGCCTTCTGTACTTCGCTTCGTCCACCAGTGGTGATGAATCCTCGTTTGAGAGCTTCATGTCAACCTCTAGAGGGGTACCAACTGTCTTGCACTCAGCCATGCCAAATGTCTTTAGTATCTCTCCAGCATACTTCAGCTGTGAAATGACGATCTGTTTCAGCTCTTACCAAACTTCAATCCCCAAACAAAAATGCATCAGTCCGAGGTCTGTCATTTCAAACTCTCTTCCTAGCAAATGCTTTGTCTGTGATATCTTCTCTTCATGGTTTCCTGTTATGACAAGGTCGTCCACATAAAGGACCACGATCATACACTTGCCTCCTTCTCTGAAGATATACAAATTTGCATCAGATGGGCTCCTTCTGAACCCGTTTTGCAGAAAGTAGGCATCAATTCGCTGGTACCATGCTCGTGGGGCCTGTTTCAGCCCGTAAAGTGCCTTCTTGAGTTTATAGACTTTACCTTCTGAACCGGGGATCACAAAACCTGGTGGTTGTTCCACGTATACCTCCTCCTTGAGATCCCCATTCAGAAAGGCAGATTTTACATCCATCTGAAACACGGGCCAACTTTCCTGGGCAGCTAAAGCCAAAACACTGCGAATTGTGGTTAGTCGAGCTGTGGGAGCAAAAGTATCCTGATAATCAAAACCATGTACCTGTGCAAATCCTTTTGCCACGAGCCCAGCCTTGGACGTATCCAACATGCCATCGGACTTGTACATCTTGTACACTCACTTGGTGCCAATTACCTTGCGTTTTGGTGGATGATCCACAAGGTCCCAAGTGTTGTTCTTCATTATGGAGCCATACTCCGACTGCATAGCCTCCATCCACCTATCATCACCCTGTGCCTCTTCAAGACACTTGGGTTCATTAGCACGTATCACTTCTGTCATCAAAGCATAGTTGACCAAGTGTTCCTGCGCTCTTCTTGGCTCCTCTAATCTCTTGGACCGGCGGTGTTTGGATGGTTCCTCCTCAATGGCTGGAGGTTCTCTACCATCCAAAAGCTACTTTACCCACTTGAGGAATGGTCGTTGCCATTGTGGTTCTGCAGGCTCTTCTTCATCTTCTTTATCTTGAATCCTCCCAAGCACCATTGGGGGAGTTTGGTCTGCTGTTGGTGGTGTTACTGGGTGGATATCCTGGATTTGGTTGTCTGGGAAGGAAGCATCTTCCTCCAATTGATGCGGCTGTTCTGAGAAGACCACATCGCGACTTACTATTACCTTCTTGGTAACAGGGTTATAGAGACGGTAACCCTTCGCCTCTTCACTGTAGCCCAAGAAAATACATTTTTGGCTCTTCGGTTCCCATTTGGTCCTATTAGCATCAGGGACATGCACAAAACAGTCACATCCAAAAACTGCGAAATGTGCAGCTGAAGGTTTCTTACCAGAAAAGGCTTGTAGTGGAGTCATCCCGTTCACAGCCTTCGTGTAGCTACGATTGAGAATGTAAACTGTCGTGTTACATGCTTCAGCCCAGAAAGTCTTTGGAAAATCTTTCCCTTTCATCATACTTTGACCCATTTCACAGATCATGTGCATCTTCCGTTCTGCTACTCCATTTTGCTGTGATGTATGTGGCGGGGGTTTCTGCCTCTCTGTCTGATCTCAATTTCTTCACCTTCTTTCCCGTTTCTTTCTCGACCATTACATGCCATTCCTTGAACTTAATAAAAGCCTCGTCTTTAGTCTTCAGGAAGTATATCCATATCCTTCTATTGTAGTCATCGATCAACGTCATGAAGTAGTAGGAACCACCCAAAGCTTCCGTCTCCATCTTTCCGCAGAGGTCCGTGTGTACGAGCTCTAGAGGAGCCTTTGCCCTACTGGCCTCTGTAGGAAAGGGCTGCCGATGCTACTTGCCCATCATGCAAGCTTCACATACATCAGATAGATCTAAAATTTTTGGTAGGTCTGCAATCATTCCACTTTTATGCATCTCCTTCAAAGAACTAAGGTTTAGATGACCAAACCTCTCATGCCACAGCTTAGTGTTCTTCACATCGGCTCGAGCACTGAAAGCTGAGAGTTCGTAGATGTTGTTGTGCCTGTACCTTTACCAACGACCTTTCCTTGAAGATCCAGGATATGTGCACCATTCTTATCAAATTGAACTTTGAGGTCTCGATCCGTGATCACAGAAACGGACAACAAGTTCCTCTTGATATTTGGCACATAAAGAACATCGAACAACTGTTTTACAACTCCATCTGACTTGAGAGCAATCATACCTTTTCCTTTTGCTGGACATTTTGCATCATTGCTGACTGCTACCAGGATGTCATTCCCTACCGGCTGTAGAGTGGTATACCAATCCTTCTACTGGTCATGTGGCGTGATGCACCACTATCAATGATCCAAGGTTCATCCGCAGGTACATGAACTGCCTCCGTGCAAATCTCCTCAATTGCTACAAGCAGTTGTATTGGTGCTGCCTACGCGTTGTTGTTGGACTCTTTCTTTACTCCGTTCTTCTCATCTGCAATCTTCTTTTGGCACTCATTCTGCTTGGGCCCTGCCTTGTTGCAATAGACGCACTTGATCTTCTTCTTTCTCTTTTTATCATCAGAAGAAGATGGGTTACCAGAGTCCTTACCCTTATCTTTCTTTGATCCAGTGTAGAAAGCCAAATCTTCTCAAGTCCTCGTCTTTTGACGCATCTCCTCCTCCAGAAGCATCACCCTAAAATCCTCAAAGTTGAGGGGCGGATTTCTATTATGCATATTCAGTGCCGTAAAAAGACCATCGTACTTTGGTGGGAGAATCTGTATACACCTTCGTGCTAGATTCTCACCGGTGATGGTGATGCCAATCGCAGTCATCTGATCGTGCAGATTCTTCAGTTCTATAGTGTTATTCAAGATTGATTTTTAACCCCCTATTCAATCTGCCTTGTATATGCCGCTTCAAACTCAGACAATATCTCGTTTGCAAGTTGAGTCTCTAGATTTTGAATCCGCGTCTGATTCGTGGTCTCGTACTGATTTTTCAAGACCGTCCATGCCTCCTCTACTGTGGTGACATGTTGAATTAATGCCATGATGGAATCACTTACACTGCAGACAATAGAACATTGTGAGAGTGCTCTCAACGGAAGCAAGAACGGAAGAGGGAGAGAGAGAAACAGAGAGCCACACTAGTTTTAGTGGGTGTAGAACCACCCTAATCTTCTTTTTCATTCATTTATATATGTGTTTGAGTATTGTACATAACCGGGGTAAAGGCACAGTGACCTTTAACCCCCACAACCTCCCACTTAAAGGACAATGTGCCTTTAAGGGAGAACAACCAGTGAGCATACTATCCAATGCCCATCAATACATGACAATACTCAAACCGTGACTAGGTAGACTCTTCGTCAGCATATCTGCAAGGTTATCATCTGTATGAACCTTGACAAGCTCTATGTGCTTGTCCTCAAGTACCTCCCTGATGAAATGGTACCTGACCTCAATGTGTTTGGTCTTTGCATGAAAGACCGAATTCCATGCTAGCTGAATAGCACTCATGGAATCACTATGCAATGTTGGTACACCTGTATGAATCCCCAAATCTCCCACTAGCCGATCAAGCCATATAGCCTCCTTGCAACCCTCTGTGGCTGCAACATACTCAGCCTCTATGGTAGACAAAGCAATGCACTTCTGTGCACGAGACATCCACGACACTGCACCACCTGCAAAGGTGAACACATAACTAGAAGTGGATCTCCTACTATCCACATGCCCTGCATAGTCTGAATCTGTGTACCCAAGTACATGCATGTCTCCTCTACCAAAGCAGATGCACATCTCCTTGGTACCCTTCATGTACCTCAAGATGCACTTAAATGCCTCCCAATGCCTCTTTCCTGGATTAGCCATATACCGGCTAACAACTCCCACTACAAATGCAATGTCTGGTCTAGTAGCTATCATACCATACATAAGACTTCCAACTGCTGATGCATAAGGAACCTTGGCCATCATGGCCCTTTCCTCATCTGATTTGGGACTATCTGTATGACTCAGTTTCACATATGGAGGCAATGGAGTACTCATTGCCTTCCCCCCCTCCATATTGCAATGCTGCAATACTTTTGTAACATACTCTTTTTGTGAAAGCCAAAGGAGTTTCCTACTCCGATCACGCGTGATGCGCATACCAAGAATATGACCTGCAAATCCCAAATCCTTTACATCAAAGGCCTCATGCAACTTGGCCTTTAATGCATCTAGCTCATAAGTATTCTTGCTAGCCAATAGCATATCATCCACATATAGTGCCAAGATTATCGGGCTATTATCCTTAGCCCTTTTAGTGTAGAGGCAGTGATCAATTTCACTCCTTCTAAAACCCTGGGACCGAACGAAAGCATCAAACTTCTGATACCATTCTCTAGGTGCTTGCTTAAGACCATAGAGACTCTTCTTCAGCTTGCAAACTAAATGCTCTTTGCCCTTTTCTTCAAAGCCTTCCGGCTGCACCATGTAAATTTCCTCGTGCAAATCCCCATGCAAGAAAGCTGTCTTGACGTCCATCTGCATAAGCTCCATATCCTCTGATGCCACTAGTCCAAGCATGCATCTAAGTGTGGTCATCTTCACAACCGGAGAGAATATCTCATCAAAGTCCACACCCTTCTCTTGCTTGAACCCTTTAGCGACCAAACGGGCCTTGTACCTAGGCACATCATCACCTGTAATCTTCATTTTGTAGACCCATTTACATGGCAATGCTTTCTTTCCATGTGGCAAAGAAACCAAATCCCAAGTCTTATTCTTCATAAGTGAACTCATCTTTGATTGCATAGCATACTCCCACTTGCGTTGATCCTCACGCATCATAGCCTCTCTGTAGCAAGAAGGCTCCCCGCAATCAGTAAGCATCACATAGTCTACCCTCGGAACAAACTTATCAGGCGGTCTAGACACTCTAGATGATCTTCTCAAGGGCATTTCAGCTTGCTGTCCCACCTGCATATCAGCCACATTTGGCTCATCATTTCCACTAATAGATGATCCATCATCTATCCTTAATTGTATATCTGTGGGAGTACTTGGTGGTACCATTTCTTGCACATTTGGTGCATGGACAGCTTGCTGTCTATCAACATATGCAGGTGGATTGACATCCTGGAAAGTGATTCTCCTCATTTCCACATCCCTCATGGGTGCCTTATGCATCTTCTTCTCATTGAAGACTACATCATGGCTGCGTATGATCTTCTTTGCTTCTAAATCCCACATACGATAGTCCGTCTCTCCACTTTCACCATAACCCAGAAAGATGCATTTCCTAGACTTAGAATCTAGCTTCTTTCGAAGCTCTTTTGGCACATGTGCATATCCCTCACACCCAAATATATGCAAATGAGAGTAAGAGGGCTTCTTGCCACTCCATGCCTCTTCAGGAATACCACCATCCAAACTCTTATTAGGTGATCTATTGATCACATGCACTACAATCTTCATTGCCTCAGCCCAAAAACCACCAGAAAGACTTGCATTGGAAAGCATGCATTGCAACCTTTCTTGAATGGTATGGTTCATCTTTTCTACAATTGGATTTTGCTCTGGAGTACGAGGGAATGTGAGCTCCCTCTTAATCCCACATGTATCATAGAAATGGTGAAAGTCATGAGAGAGATACTCTCCACCATTGTCAGTCCGTAGGCATTTAAGCATTCTACCTGACTGATTCTCAACCAAGGCCAGCCATTTCTGAAATACGTGGAACACATCACTCTTCCGAGCTATAGCATAAGCCCACACTTTCCTAGTTGCATCATCAATGAATGTCACATAGTATTCAGCCCCGCCTAATGACCGTGTAGGCATGGGACCACATATGTCTGAATGCACCAAATCAAGCTTTTCAAACTCTTTCTTTCCCCTTCTTTTATGGGCTGATTTAGTCTGCTTTCCATAGAGACAGTGCTCACAAAATTCAAAATCAGAGAAACTAAAATGCGGTACATAACCCAAACAGCATAAGAGTTTCATTCCATTCTGGCTCATGTGCCCCAACCTGCAATGCCACAAAGAAGTGCTTGGCTGCTCGATTATTGCAACCACATGATCAAATACCCCTGATACATGTAAGGGATACAAAGTCCCACACTTGGTACCCTTGGCCAAAAGCATAGAGCCCTTCTGAATTTTATAACCCTGAAAGCCAAAAGTGGTGTGAAAACCAGCATCATTTCTTTCCACTGTCATAAGTGGAGAACCATTCCCTATGGGGAGTAACATGGAATGAAGCACCAAAATCCAATCTTGGGAATATGCATCATCTGAAGTGGTAAGCAAATCTGCAGATAAACTAGACATGAAGAGAACGTCATTGTCACTATCATGTGTGAATGCATTGATCTCCTCGATCTTCACTTTTCCTTTGTCCTCCCTTGGACTCTCTTCCTTTTGATTTGCACCCCAATTTGCATTCTTTTTCTTATCCTTTTTCTCTCTTTTCAGCTTATAGCAATCCTTGCCCTGGATTTGCTACAAGACTTCCCTCTTTCTTGGGACTTTCCCCTGAACTGTGATCTGCCCCTTTGCACATTTAAGGCTGCATCCTGCTTGTTGCCATCCATAGACTTCTGTCTAATCTCCTCGGCCAACAAGCTACCCACAACATCATCAAATTTTAGTACTCCAACAAGTGCAGAGTTATTGACAGTTGTACGGAAGGTATCCCATGAGGACGAAAATGAACATAAGAGAAATATTGCCTTAGTCTTCGCATCAAAATTCATCTTCTGAGCCTGAAGCTGGTTGAAAATAATATTAAATTCATTCAAGTGAGAAGCAATGGAGACCCCTTCCTTCATCTGCAGCTCAAACAACCTTTTCATGAGGTAAACTTTATTAGAGGCAGTTTCCTTTTCATAAGTGGCACACAGTTTCTTCCACAAATCTTCTGTAGTCTGCTCATTTACTACTGTGAAATAAACTGACTCTGCAAGATGAAGTCTAATAGTAGATTTTGCTAATGCATCCAACTCATTCCAATCATCCTCAGACATATTTGTAGGCTTAGCTTCAATCCCTGCCAAGGGTTTAATCTGCTTCTTTTGAATAAGCACATCCCTTATTTGTTCTTTCCACAAAGAAAAGTTTGTCCCATAAAGCTTTTTAATGCTAAAAAACTCCTTTTTAGACATGGAAGAGGATGCCATGATGCAAATGAAGCAAAAATCCCAAATGCTAGTGCCTACAAGAAAGAATCATACCAAATACCAGGTGCACCCAAATGTGTATGCCACAATAGAGTGAAATATCACCAAAACTCATGTCTCAAAGCATCTGACTCATGTGCATATACTATGCATCCATATGAGCAAATCTGGCCCAAAGGAAAATGCCAACTGCAATGGCAATCGAAAATGCGAATAAGTGCCAAATGACTCAAGCATAAACACCGTCCACTGGCATATGCATTAATAATATCTCATCCAAGAGAGCATAGCACTATCAGTGCATCACCTGCAATGTGTCAAAGCTGTCCCTCAACGTAAAATAGCATCCATGTGCAAAGCGTCCATAAAAATAGCATCCCACAAGGCAATTTGGGCCTATCAGCGCATCCAATAAGGACCACAATGCATACAAATGGCCTATAAATCATCCGCTGCAACCCAATGCACACCACGAATGAGCGCACACTGCTCAAATTGCAACCAGAGTGATCTGCATAAGGTATGCTCAAGAAATCATAGTCCTATGGTAATGACCGCTACTGAAAATAGAACCTGAGATGCCTCAAAACATGGGTGCCACTGCATAATCGGACTCAGCAAGAAAATATACAAATATCTCTCTTCTGTCGAAACTCCAAAATCCCAATCGATGAGTGAGAAATGGGAGTCAACACTTATCCACTGCCATGTGGCATAAATCTAAGGTTTCAAAACCTTAGAATGAAAAATGCATAATAGAGAGATGAAATCGAATACACAGACATCTATAACTCTAAAAATCCTCCATCGAATCATGCAGGAACTGACAAGTAGGGGGTTTTGGGCGTCCGAAATGCAATGGGATAGACGGTTTTGGAAACCGTGGTCTCAATCACTGGGTCCAACACACGGACTGAAAAACGTTTTTTGAAACAGAGCTGTTTGTAAACTCCACCGGAGTGCGAGTGATGAGCAACATAGAAGTTTTAGGACCTTCTGAGTCCACTGAAACTAACAGATCTGCAAATGGTTGCTCCAAACTTGAGTTCCAACACCTGGGCAAAAAACGCAGAAACTGACACAGTGGGTCAGAAATCCAATGAAATGATCCCAGATTCAAGAATGAAGGTGTTTCCAAGCTCCTGAAGTGAAGTGGATACCAAAGGCAAGCAATAGTTGCCTCTACAAGTCAATACGGAGTCTCTGTCATCGAACGAAATAGGGAAAAGCTCAAAAAATGACTTTTTCTTTGAAAACACTTAACAGGCTCTCAAAACCACTTCGCAAAACCAAAGTGACTTTTCCAAAGGTTCCTCCAACGTCTTTGCACACTCGGATGCAAGTAAAGTCACCCACAAAGCTTCCCACAGAGCTTCTCCTTCCTCCCACAAAGCTGCTGAGCTTCAAGCATTCATGCACGCTGAGCTAGATCACCCGGGCTCTGATACCAGTTGAGAGTGCTCTCAACGAAAGCAAGAACAGAAGAGGGAGAGAGAGAAATAGAGAGCCACACAAGATTTAGTGGGTGCAAAACCACCCTAATCTTCTTTTTCATTCATTTATATATGTGTTTGAGTATTGTACATAACCGGGGTAAAGGCACAGTGACCTTTAACCCCCACACACAGTGCATCTGCATTTCTTCTTGTCCACGCGAGAATCTCATCCGCAGTTGGTACTATCTGTTGTCCCGCATTAGCTGGATCCGATCTCGCAACCGGCCTCATGTCCACCCTAATAGTAGTGTCCCAAAGCTCATATGCACTTAGGATGGTCTTCATCTTGAACTTCCAGAGTGGATAGTTAGAGCCATCCAACTTTTCGCTTTCGCCGAACGGTGGGATTCGCAGTCTTGCGGGCTGGGCCCTCTCTCACAATGTGCTCACAAACAGAAACACACTACCAAATCTTCTTGCTAGAGTTCAGGCTCTGATACCATGTAAGAAAATAATCCAACGTCTGTGCTCAACAGATAACAGGATCTCGTACGCAAGAGAGAAAACTAGATAGTATGGAGAATAAAAAATTTGATTACTGTAGAACTAATACAATAGATGGTGCTGCCTCCCAACTGTGCGCTCCTGTGAGAGAAGCTTCGATGGCATGTTAGAAATAGTATAGGACGGAGGCTGGATGCTAATGAATCAGGGTTGCTATAGCCAGTGATGAAATGGGCTTCACGAGCTTGCTCTTATATAGCCACTAGTCGTAGTCGGTTGGGCTCAATTGGGTGACCGACCCAGTCCGCCCAAAACGGTCGACTGGGGGACAGTCTCAAAATAGGCCACCGACCACACGATAGAACTAGTGTGGCCCACAGCCATCCGGGATCATCTGGGACTCCAAACGGGCCCCACAACCTGAGAGTGGGCTGCCCTGGGAAATGCTCCGTCTACCCTCAATGCGGTTAGTCATGGGATGCCTTCTCGCACTTGCATATAGCCTAGTTGGTAGTGTGCCAACGCCGTCCAGCCATTAGGCCACACATGGCCCCCATCTGGTGTCCAAACCAGGACCTATTGGATAACTGAGCTACTCAAATGCCTTCTCCTCATATGGGGGGGCTTACAAGTAGAGTTAGCTAGTTCCCGCATAGTTACATGAGAGTGGAGCATTGATATCTAACATTAGGAAGCATCCAAGAGAGCTTTGAATACACAATGTGGCATTCACATTACACACTTTCTTTTTTTCTTTTGGGGTGAAAATATTGTTGCTTTTATATTACAAGATGAGCATCCCAAAACAGGATATGCTCACACACACACACACACACACACACACACACACACACGCGTGCGCGTGCGTGCTCGTGCGTGCACGCACGCATGCACGTATATATATGCACATACATACATGAATATGAAATCAAAGGAAAAAGGAGATGATGTTAGATATCAATGCTCCACTCTCATGTAACTACACGGGAACCAGATAACTCTACTTGTAAGCCCCCCATATGTGTTGAGATATCGAGCTCCACTCGCGATATGCCAAGGTGACCGTTGTGCATTTATGTCACCGACTTGTTAGCTGCAGACGCGCTTGGTACACCACCCACGAATGACACCTATCCTTATCTACTCTAGTTTGTGGCTCAGTTAGTATGCCACCTTAGTTAGTTGAGTTTGGTTTGAGACCCACATATAGGGTTCTTCTATTTCTTTGTACTAGAGTTCTTTTTGGCTTTCACAACTAAGAAGAGGAAAACTGTTTTCAGCCTCCACCTTTGTGTGTATTCCCCCATTGTGCATGTGAGAAAGCCACAAGTGAGACTCCTTCCCTCTCTCCCACTATCTTCACATGGTATCAGAGCCTTGTTCGTGGTAAGGAGCTCAAGAAAGCAAACCAAGTTCGCGGTGTCCTTGTAAGAGGACCAGTGTTGCTTTCCTATTTCGAGTTTGGGATCAAATCTCTGCAGATAGCACAGCCAGAAGTGCAAGAGTGCACTGTCTCAGATTGAGACGCCCTTCGCGGTGTGGCGAGAGTACATTGTCTTAGATTTGAGACGCCCTTCGCGGTGTGACTTTATTTTTTTAATTCGAGGCCATTTCGGGGCCCATTTTGAAGGCGGAAGTTCTTCGCAGGCACTCAGAAAAAGGCCCTGTTTTTGCTGTGCGACCACTGCTCGGCTGGTCAGTGGAAAGTTGCCGGAGAAATTGCATCCTATTCTTGTGTGCAGACATATTGGAAGTTGCAGAATCATGCTCGTTACCTGTTGATGCAAAATCATCACTAGAAAGTGACTGTGTGGTTAAATACCACTTTCGTCAGTTTTGCAGATCTGCCCATGTGAGGCAAAAGCTGTGTTTTTCGCAGTGACATAATATTTTGTAGTGTTCTGTAATGGCGTCTGATTCTCTTTTGCAGATTGTAATTGAAAAGCTTGACAAGAACGACTTCCAGGCATGGAAGTTTAGAATGACGAATTTCCTTATGGGAAAAGGCTATTGGGAGTTCATTACAGGAAATGAAGAGGAACCAGTTCTTCCTAATGTTCCCAATCAACAGGAAATGCAAGCATTTAAAGGATGGCATGAGAGAGCCAGAAAAGTTATGTATTGGCTGTCTATCAGTATTTCGGATTCTATGATTGTGCATGTTCAGGATGCAAGTACGCTAAAGGAGGCATGGGACACTTTGGCAAAAATGTACAGCACAAATACACAAGCCAAGAAAATGCAGCTCAAACAGGAGTTGCACAATGTGCAGAGAGAAAATTTGAGCATAAATGACTACCACATGAAGGTGAAGAAAATTGCAGATGCACTTGCTTTCATTGGGTCGCCAGTGGAAGATGATGATCTAGTTTCTGTGACCTTGAATGGTCTAGGAAAGGATTATGCACAGTTCCGGACATCCATTGCCGTTCGTGAAAAATTTCCTGATTTTGAAGAGTTGTTTGCTCTTCTAATGTTTGAAGAGCAGAGAAATGGGGGTGCATCTTCTTCAGGAGGAACTTCAAAAGAAACTATCTTATACTCAAATGCTAGAAGAGGTAGAGGAGGCCGATCTGCAGGCCATGGTAGAAATCAAAATATGCAGCAAACTCAAAAAAACCAGTCCTATGCAGGAGGACGTGGTAACTCTAGAGGCAGGGGGAGCCAAAGAGGCCGTGGTGGATGGCAGAGAGGCCAAAATGCAAACAACAATGTTGAATGCTACTACTGTGGTAAAATGGGTCATATGGCTAAGGACTGCTACAAAAAGCAGAATGACATTATGAATGGAAAATTGCAGCAAGGCAACTATGCATCTTCCAGTAGACAGGGTGATGACAAAGCATCTATTTATGGTGCAGCATATGACCAATTCTGTGACAAGTGCAGAAGAACGAAATGATGTGTGGTATGTTGACTCAGGTGCATCAAACCACATGACAGGTCATGCAGAATGGATGCAGGATGCAAGGAAAATGGAAAAACCAGGATTTGTGGAGACTGGTGATGATACTGCACATCCTATTGTGCAAATTGGTAAAATTCCTTTGTCTATGCAGGATGGGAAAAAGAAATACCTATCTGATGTATTTCATGTCCCAAACATCACCAAGAACCTGGTTTCTATTGGTCAAATGGTTGAGCAGGGCTTGCAGGTTAGATTTAATCCTCATGGATGCTTTGTTGAGGATATGAAAAATAACGGTTGCTTGATAGCAAAAGGAAAGAAGAAGGGCAGGATGTTTACATTGGACGTGGACATGCCTGAATTGAGTGCAGCAATGTTTGCACATGGGACCAGTGTAGTTGTAGATATTGATATCTGGCATAAACGCATTGGTCATGTTAATATATAGCGACTTAAATCAATGCAAGCCCAAAATATTGTTGCAGGATTGCCTAAATTCAAGGTTGCAGAAATGCATAAGGTTTGTAAAGCCTGTCAATTTGGAAAACATGCAAGGAAACCATTTCCTAGGCATGTTCAAGAGAGTAAAAAGCCATTGGAATTAATCCACTCTGATGTGTGGACTACTAAAGCTGCATCTATTGGAGGCTATCACTATTTTGTCACTTTTATTGATAACTTCAGCAGAAAAGTTTGGGTGTATTTTATGAAAAAGAAAAGTGAAGTGTTTGGGCACTTCAAAGCTTTTAAAGCTATGGTTGAAAAAGAAACAGGCCTGCAAATAAAATGCCTAAGGTCAAATGGAGGGGAGAGTACCTCTCAAATGAGTTTGCAAGGTTCTTGCAGGAGCATGGCATAAAGCAGCAATATTCATGTAGTCATACCCCACAGCAAAATGGAATTGCAAAAAGGAAAAACAGGCATATTGGAGAGGTATCTAGGGCCATGCTAAATGAGAAAGATCTACTAGATTATTATTCGGCTGAAGCAGTTGCTACAGCAGTTTACATAATGAACAGGACTCCCACTGCAGCAATACATGGCATGACGCCAGAGGAGATGTATACTGGTAGGAAACCAGACATTTCTCATTTGAAAATTTTTGGTTGCATTGCCTATGTTCATGTGCCAGATGAGTTGAGGTCCAAGTTGGATCCAAAAGCTGAGAAGTGCGTCTTTATTGGTTATTCTCTGTAGCAGAAAGGGTATAGATGCTATAACCCTTCTACTCGTAAGTTTACAGTGAGAAGAGATGTTGTTTTTGATGAGATGAGCAGCTGGTATAAACCAGTAATTGTGATGATTGATGTAGATGCACAAAATGGTAATGCTGCATAGAATTCACAGCAGCAATCACAAAATATCAGTGGACCTGTAGTGTCCTCTAGTAGTGGTTCACATACTTTGCCATGGACAGACAGATTGAGATTAGGAGAATCTCCTCAAAGCAATGCAGATAGTGGTATGCAGGTATCACGAAAAGGAAAAGAGAAGGTAGATCAGCCCATGTTCGATGTGAATGCAGGTCACTCTTATGTGGATGGTGAATCCAGTGGCTCAGAACAGAGCATTGATGATAGGTTGGGTATTCCTTCTGTTGTTACACCTGGAGTAAGGAAGACCAGGGATGTTTTGAGAGCACCTGGAAGTGAGCCTATTTTGTGCAGGTCTACCAGGGTTAGGTATCCTATGGATAGGCTGAAATATGATGGATTTACAGCCATTCACTATGCCTATATGGTCAAAGTGATACAGGAACCAGAACCCACTTCTTTTGAGCAAGCCATGGGAAATGAGAAATGGGAAAAAGCCATGGATGAAGAAATGGATGCCTTGGAAGCCAATGCTACATGGGAATTGGTGCCTTTGCCTAAAAACAAGAATGCAATTGGCTATAAGTGGGTTTATAAGATCAAGCACAATGCAGATGGTTCTATGAACAGATACAAGGTAAGATTAGTTGTCAAGGGGTATTTACAAACATACGGCATTGATTATGAAGAAACATTCAGTCCGGTTGCAAGGATGGAAACTGTAAGAGCAGTCATTGCTATGGCTGCATCAAAGGGATGGTCTTTACACCAGATGGATGTAAAGAATGCCTTCTTGCATGGTGATTTGCAAGAAGAGGTCTTTATGGAGCAGCCAACAGGTTATGTTCATGCTATTCATCCTGAGTTTGTTTGCAGGTTGAAGAAAGCCTTGTATGGCTTGAAGGAAGCACCTAGAGCATGGTCTGACAAGATAGGACAGTATCTTGTCACTATTGGCTTTCAGATTTCCAAGGCAAATTTGTCAATCTATGTGAGAAAAACAGAGAAAGGGATTATGCTGCTTGTCATTTATGTTGATGATTTGATCATCACAGGTGATAGTGATGAAGATATCCTTCATGTGAAAATGCTATTGAAGCAGAAGTTTGAGATGAAGGATTTGGGAGAGCTGCGTTATTTCTTGGGCATTGAGGTGATTAGATCACCAAGTGGGATACAGCTCTTGCAGAGGCAGTATGGATTGGACATCATGTCCAAATATGGGATGACAGGCTGTAAGCCTATTTCAGTTCCTTTGAAGTAGAATGTGAAGCTAAGCACAGATGCAGGTGAGCTTCTGGAAGACCCTACTATGTATAGACGCATAGTAGGAAGTTTGATTTATATGACTATTACCAAGCCAGATTTAAGCTATGCTGTTGGATTGGTAAGTCAGTTTATGCAGGCTCCAAGGAAACTGCATTTGGATGCGGCTAGATGCATACTCAGGTATGTGAAGTCCACATTGCAGTATGGACTATTTTATGAGGCTGGGGTTCAGATACAGTTGCATGGATACACTGATGCTGATTGGGCTAGTAGTATTTCTGATAGACGATCTACCAGTGGATATGTGTTCTCTTTTGGGAGTGCTGCAGTCACTTGGAGCAACAAGAAACAACCTACAGTTGCCTTGTCAAGCACAGAGGCTAAGTACAGGGGTGCAGCAATGGCTGCATGGCTTGGTTGCATAAGCTACTCTATGATATGCATCAATCTACAGATGGGCCAATTGTCATTTATTGTGACAACATGAGCAGTATACACTTGGCAAATAACCCACTCTATCATGCTAGAACAAAGCACATTGAGGTGCATTATCACTATGTCTGGGAGAAGGTTTTACTAGGTCTTATTGATCTAGTTTATGTCAGCACAGAGGATCAGGTAGCTGACATATTCACGAAAGCATTGGGCACAGAGAAGCTGCGTAAGTTCAGAGACCTGCTTGGTGTGCAGGAATTGGGATTGAGCTCGAGGGGGAGTGTTGAGATATCGAGCTCCACTCGCGATATGCCAAGGTGACCGTTGTGCATTTATGTCACCGACTTGTTAGCTACAGACGCGGTTGCTACACCGCCCATGAATAATAGCTAGATGACAGCTATCCTTATCTACTCTAGTTTTTGGCTCAGTTAGTATGCCACCTTAGTTAGTTGAGTTTGGTTTGAGACCCACATATAGGGTTCTTCTATTTCTTTGTACTAGAGTTCTTTTTGGCTTTCACAACTAAGAAGAGGAAAACTTTTTTCAGCCTCCACCTTTGTGTGTATTCCCCCATTGTGCATGTGAGAAAGCCTCAAGTGAGACTCCTTCCCTCTCTCCCACTATCTTCACAATATGAGGAGAAGGCATTTGAGTAGCTCGGTTATCCGGTAGGTCCTGGTTTGGACACCAAATGGGGGCCATGTGTGGCCTGATGGTTGGACAGCTTTAGATAGAGTTGGCACACCGCCAACTAGGCTACATGCAAGTGCGGGAAGGCATCCCTTGACTGACCGCACTGAGGGTAGATGGAGCATTTCCAGGGGTAGCCCACTCTCGGGTTGTGGGGCTCGTTTGGAGCCTCAGATGATCCCGGATGGCTATGGGCCAAACGGAGGCCGTAGGTCAGTTGCTCTCTTTTGTGCACCGGTTCTATCGTATGGTTAGTGGCCTATTTCGAGAACGACCCCTAATCGACCGTTTTGGACAAACTAGGTTGGCCACCCAATTGAGCCTAACCGACTATGACTCGTGGCTATATAAGAGCAAGCCTGTGAAGCCCATTTCATCACTGGCTACAACAACCCTGATTCCTTAGCATCCAGCCTCCGTCTTCTACTATTTTCGACATGCCATCGAAGCTTCTTTCATAGGAGCACATGGTTGGGAGGCAGTGCCATCTATTGTATCAGTTCTACAGTAATCAAAATTTTGATTCTCCATACTATCTTGTTTTCTCTCTTGCGTACGAGATCCTATTATCTGTTGAGCACAGACGTTGTATTGTTTTCTTACATGGTATCAGAGCCCGGACTCTAGCAAGAAGATTTGGTAGTGTGTTTCTGTTTGTGAGCAGATTGTGAGAGATGGCCCAGCCCGCAAGACTGCGAATCCCACCGTTCGGAAAAAGCGGAAAGTCGGACGGTTCTAACTATCCTCTCTGGAAGTTCAAGATGAAGACCATCCTAAGTGCATATGAGCTTTGGGACACTGCTACTGGGGTGGACGTGAGGCCAGTTGCGAGACCGGATCCAGCCAATGCAGGACAACAGATAGTACCAACTGCGGATGAGATTCTTGCATGGACAAGAAGAAATGCAGATGCACTATGTTCTATTGTCTGCAGTGTTAGTGATTCCGTCATGGCGTTAATTCAACATGTCACCACAGTGGAGGAGGCATGGACGGTCTTGAAAAATCAGTACGAGACCACGAATCAGATGCGGATTCAAAATCTGGAGACTCAAGTCGCGAATGAAAAATTGTCTGAGTCTGAAGCACTAGAGAAGTTTATCACCAGGGTGAAGAATCTACACGATCAAATGACTGCGATTGGCATCACCATCACCAGTGAGAATCTAGCACGAAGGTGCATATGGATTCTCCCACCAAAGTACGACAATCTTGTTACGGCGCTGAATACGCAAAACAAAAATCCACCCCTCAACTTTGAGGATTTCAGCGCGATGCTTCTGGAGGAGGAGATGCGTCAAAAGATGAGGACTGGAGAAGATTCGACTAACTGGACCGGATCAAAGAAAGGTAAGGGTAAGGACTCTAGTAACCCGTCTTGTTCTGATGATAAAAAGAGAAAGAAGAAGATCAAGTGCTTCTATTGCAACAAGGCAGGGCACAAGCAGAATGAGTGCCGAAAGAAGATTGCAGATGAGAAGAACAGAGTAAAGAAAGAGTCCAGCAACAATGCGTAGGCAGTACCAATAGAGCTGTTCGTAGCAATTGAGGAGATTTGCACGAAGGCAGTTCATGTACCTGCGGATGAACCTTGGATCATTGACAGTGGTGCATTGTGCCACATGACCAGTCGGAAGGATTGGTATACCTCTCTACAGTCGGTAGGGAATGACATCATGGTAGTAGTCGGCAATGATGCAAAATGTCCAACAAAAGGAAAAGGTATGATCGCTCTCAAGTCAGATGGAGTTCTAAAACAGTTGTCCGATGTTCTTTATGTGTCAGATATCAAGAGGAACTTGTTGTCTGTTTCTACGATCATGGATTGGGACCTCAAAGTTCAATTTGATAAGAATGGTGCACAGATCCTGGATCTTCAAGGAAAGGTTGTTGGTAAAGGTACATGGCGCAACAACATTGACGAACTCTCAAATTTTAGTGCTCGAGCTGATGTGAAGAACACTAAGGTGTGGCATGAGAGGTTTGGTCATCTAAAGCTTAGTTCTTTGAAGGAGATGCATAAAAGTGGAATGATTGCAGACCTACCATAAATTTCAGACCTGCCCAATGTATGTGAATCTTGCATGATGGGCAAGCAGCATCGACAGCCATTTCCTAAAGAGGCTAGCAGAGCAAAGGCTCCTCTAGAGCTCGTTCACACAGACCTCTATGGAAAGATGGAGATGGAAGCTTTGGGTGGTTCCTTCTACTTCATGACACTAATTGATGACTATAGTAGAAGGATATGGATATACTTCCTAAAGATGAAAGACGAGGCTTTCAGTAGGTTCAAGGAATGACATGTAATGGTCGAGAAAGAATTGGGGAGGAAGGTGAAGAAGCTGAGATCAGATAGAGGTGGAGAGTTCACATCGACTGAATTCGAAAGTTACTGCAAAAGTCACGGAATCAATTTTCTTTTAATAATTTTTTTCGCTTTCGCAAAAAAAAAAAAATCCATGATGGGGTATATTTTAATGAGACCTTTGTACAATGTCTACATGATCAAACCATGGATGAGAAGATATAGTTGCATTTGTGTGAAGTCATATGATATAGTCCATAGAAGGATGATGGATTGTTGCAAGACGACCATATTACAGAATAATAATTGTTTATTTAAACTCTATAGGTCACAGAGGTGAAGGATATGCATTCACATAGGCACATAGAAGGATAGGCATTCATTAAATAGGCATAAAGCATATGCTAGCATTCACATATAGCATAAACATACATCATAAAGCATATAAAAATGTAGAAGCATAGACATAGGCATGCATATGTAGAGGCATATAGAAACATAGAAGCAGACATAGGAATTCACACAGGCATACATAAACATAGGCATATAGCTTAAAGTATTTACATGAGATTTACATAAAGCAACCTGGTGCCTGCTAGGTCAACCACACATATAGCCTACTAGGTCTCTCTACCTATATCAACTTTCCATGTAATATTAACAATAACATCCAATTGGCTATCTATTCAAGAGTATTCTAATATGAGTAGAAATAGCTTATTCGTGATGCATGTAGGAATTCTCATCTGGGCCGCAATTCAATTCTTGAAGCCATAGAGCTTGAGGTCTTTGATTCTTCACTACAATTGTAAAACCTTTGTGTTTTCTTACCCGAACGCTTGCTCCTCTCTTCACCCTCTCTTCACCCCGATTAGTGAGCAAAGACTTTATAGGCATATCTAAAAAGATTAAATCTTTTCTCCATCCTTGACCCAATGGACCTGGCAGTTTATTTGGTTCTCTTCGTGAAGTTTTTAGCCGATGGAGTGGCATGGAGGGCCCCACCTTCCACACTACCAATGACTTCATGATGATCTTCCTGTGGGTCTGGTTGATATTTTTTGTTGAGGAGGAATTTCTTATGGTTGGTGTCAATAAGATCTTGATCACCATGCAAGATGATCTGTGGAGTGTCTGGAACTTGAGCAAAACTTGAGAGACCACAACTGGCTGAATCCAACACCAATATCTACTTATCATGATTGCGAGGGCTAGTCAGCACATTAAAACATTGAGCTACCCATCAACAAATTGTGAATGCTCTTACACATCATCCTAGATAAAAAAATATTTAAAAAATAACTTTTAGTTTAGATCTAAGAATAAACACACCCTACCTATTAATTTAAAAATGGTGTATAATAAAGTTGCCAATCGCTAAAACTTCTCCAGAGCAAGATAACATCTCTACTTTTTTCCCCTCAAAATAAGTTTTCCTGATATCTTGAAAGTACAACTTTGGAACAATTTTGTCTTGGTCCTAGAGCATTCTGTGTGCTTGCATATATCAAATATGTCACATTGTAAGATATCTCCCAATGTTTCAAAGTCTCCATGTGGATATTTTAAATGTATTTCACAATTTACAATGTTGGTGATTATCACTACACATCTTCTCTCACCACAACATTGGAAATGATAGACATTCATAGGATCAAGACTATGAATTCGTCCAAAAGCAACCACTTCATTCTTCTTATATAATACCACATCCATACCCTCTGTTAGGGTGAATACCTGTTTTATGTACAAAAATAGATAAGCAACTCAAAAAAAGACACAATAAATAATCATTGAGCTTATTATTACTTTAAACTTTAAACAATTAATACCAAAACATCTTAACCACCGTAAATCCTAAACTTTAAACATTTAATCGCTAAAGCCTAAAACCTAAATCCTAAACTCCTAAACACTAAATTCTAAACCCTAAACCCTAAACCCAAAACTCTAAATCTTAAACCCTAAATCCTAAATTCTAAATCCTTAACCCTAAACCCTAACCCTAAAATACAACCAAAATTTAATGAATTTTTTTAATTTGTGCAAAAGGTTGGATATATCCCCCAACCTGTTGTTGGGGGGAATAGGTTGGATATACCCCCCAACCTGTTGCTTGAGCAATAGGTTGGGAGGTATATCCAATCTGTTGCACAAATAAATAATTTTCTTGATTTGTGCAACAGGTTGCCCAACCTGTTGCTTGTTGCACAAATCAAGAAAATTCTTGATTTGTGCAACACGTTGGATATTATACCCCCCAACCTGTTGCTCAAGCAACAGGTTGGGGGATATATCCAACCTATTGCATAAATCAAGAAGATTCTTTAATTTTTGCAATAGGTTGGGTGCACCATTAATCTGTTCCACTTGCAACAAGTTGGGTAAAATATCTAACCTATTGCACAAATTTAAAAAAATCATTAAATTTTGGTTGTATTTTAGGGTTAGGGTTTAGGGTTTAGAATCTAGGGTTAAGGATTAAGGGCTTAAGATTTAAGATTTAGTGTTTAGGGTTTTGGGTTTATGATTATGGTTCTAGGGTTTAGGGTTTAGGGTTTAGGGCTAAGGGTTTAGGATTTAGGGTTTAGGGTTTAAGATCTAGGGTTTAGGGTTTAGGGTTAAGGATTTAGGATTTAGCATTTAGGGTTTAGGATTTATGATTATTGTTTTAAGGTTTAGGATTTAGGGTTTAGGGTTTAGGGTTTAGTATATAAGGTCATGAGCTTAGAGTCTAGAATCTAGGATTTAGGATCTGGAAATTAGGTTTTAAAATTTAAGCTATAGGGGTTAGGGTTTAAGGTTTAGGGTTTAGGGTTGAGGGATTAGAGTTGTTATATAAGTTTAAGAGCTTAGATTGTATAACCTAAGATTTAGGAAACTTTAGGATTTAAGATTTAGGGTGTAAGATTTAAGGTATATAGACTATATAAAATATGCATTCCAAAGTTTTTAGTTTAGATTTATATAGACTATATATTATATGCTTTCCAAAGTGTTTTGTTTATATCCAATACTAGGTATGATCCTTTGCAAAGGTTTTACTTTACATAATTATAAGTCTACCTAGTCAAAGTATCCTATTAATTAGGGACAAGCACATAGGCTAAAAGCACACCGATTCATATTTTCTTACATTCATGCTGCATGGTGTATTAGAAGTATGTGATAAGAAATATTCAGAAGAAATATGTATTCCATATCATGGATATCTGATGGTTGCTAAAGTAGAAAAATGATATGGATTCAATTATACTGTAGTTTTGTGTAAAGCCTTAAACAAAGTTTAAGGCTTTTGCAAAGTATTACATATTGTAACAAACATAAGCAAGTATGCTAAACCTCTTCCAGATCCTATGGTTTCAAATACCTACCTTACAAATGCATTATCTAATTCTTCATTCTTCGACTAACAAGTATTATACACATGGAAGAAAAGCATACATGCTAAAAGCACGTGTGTAAATTTTAATATTTCCTTATTTTTTAAATACCTATGGTTTCTATGGTTTCAAATACCTACCTTACAAATGCATTATCTAATTCTTCATTCTTCGACTAACAAGTATTATACACATGGAAGAAAGCATACATGCTAAAAGCACGTGTGTAAATTTTAATATTTCCTTATTTTTTAAATTATTTCAATTCTTTGATTGACTACTTTTTAAAATTTGAAGGTTATTACTATATAATATACATAATTTTGAATGCTATTATTGTATAATATTAATAATTTATATATATTTATTTAGTTTATACAATAATTACATTATATTTATATTATTTTTTAAGTTAATAATGCATATTTTTATTAAAACTAAAATTTAATATCTAGTTAATAGCAGGAAGAATATTGTAGAGATTTTTCATATTAAGAACTACCTTACAGATACATTCACTATTGAAGAATAAGTATTATATAAAGCACATATTTTCATTGTTATATTTTTTTAATTAATGTATTTATATAATATTTATATTAATTTATAGATTAACAATATATATTTTTAGCAAAATTATATTTTAACATTAGTTAATAAAAACTTATTATATTATGGAGTAAAAATATTATAAATGGATTTCTCATATTAATAAAGTGTCGTGAGAAGAGCTTTTGAAGAGATTTATGGTTAAATTTTGTTTTGAAGTTGTTGCGTACACAATAGGTAGGGAGGTTTGAGTGGTTTTGAGGTTGAGAGAGAAATTTGTAATAGATTGTTTTGTAATTTATTTTTTTTGAAAAATTATTGGGTGGCCAATAGCCTGGGAGAGTTTGAGTTTGAGAGAAATTTGTGACAATAGGTTGTGAGAGTTTGAGGTAAAGAGGGAAATTTGTGGGAAAAAAGATTTAATGCAAAAAATGATTTTTTGAAGTTGTTGCATACGCAATAGGTTTTTGAGAAAAGAATCGGATTTGAAAAAAAAATGAAATTTACAAAAACTTGATTCTTAGAAGTTCTTGCGTATGCAATACATTAAAAATGAACTCACCTCTTGCAACATTTTGAAAATTTTGAGAATCCTGCAATAGGTTGATGAGAGGAGAGAAGCATGGAGTGTGAAAGAATGAACTTTGAATAAAAGAGAGAGTGAAGAACGTTCTACTTATAGTGAACCTAAAAGAACTAAAAAAACCTTAAAAACTAAAAAAAGCTGACTTGACCTAGAAAAGCTGACTTGCCCAAAAAGCTACCCATTTCCTATAAAACTCTACTTCTCCTCATTCTCTCTTACAACTTTCCTCGAGCTCCTCCACCACCTCCCCACCTAGGCACTCCTTCTCTCCTTCCTCCTCAATGGCTGGAGGTTCTTTGCCATCCAAAAGCTGCTTTACCCACTTCAGGAATGGCCGTTGTTGTTGTGGTTCTACAGGCTCTTCTTCCTCTTCTTTATCTTGAATCCTCCCAAGCACCGTTGGGGGAGTTCGGTCTATTGTTGGTGATTGTACTGGATGGATATTCTGGTCTTGGTTGTCTGGGAAGGAAGCATCCTCCTAGACCACATCGTGACTTACTATTATCTTCTTGGTAACAGGGAGGTAACAGGGTTATAGAGACGATAACCCTTCACCTCTTCACTATAGCCCAAGAAAATACACTTCCAGCTCTTCGGACCCATTTAGTCCTATTAGCATCAGGGACATCCACAAAACAGTCACATCCAAAAACTCTGAAATGTGCAGCTAAAGGTTTCTTACCAGAAAAGGCCTGTAGTGGAATCATCCCATTCACATCCTTTGTGTAGCTATGATTCAGAATGTATACTACCATGTTACATGCTTCAGCCCAGAAAGTCTTTGGCAAATATTTCCCTTTCATCATACTCCTGCCCATTTCACAGATGATGTGCATCTTGTGCTAAGCTACTCCATTTTACTGTGATGTATGTGGCGGGGGTTTCTGCCTCTTGATCCCATGACTTTTGCAGTAATTTTCAAATTCACTTGATGTGAACTCACCACCTCTGTCTGATCTCAACTTCTTCACCTTTCTCCCCGTTTCTTTCTCGACCATTACATGCCATTCTTTGAACTTACTAAAAGCCTCGTCTTTAGTCTTCAGGAAGTATATCCATATCCTTCTACTATAGTCATTGATCAGGGTCATGAAATAGTAGGAACCACCCAAAGCTTCCGTCTCCATCTTTCCACAGAGTCTTTAGGAAAGGGCTGCCGATGCTGCTTGCCCATCATGCAAGCTTCACATACATCAGGCAAATCTGTAATTTCTTGTAGGTTTGCAATCATTCCACTTTTATGCATCTCCTTTAAAGAACTAAGATTTAGATGACCAAACTTCTCATGCCACAGCTTAGTGTCCTTCACATCTTCTTGAGCATTGAAAGTTGAGAGTTCGTAGATGTTGTTGTGCTGTGTACCTTTACCAACAACCTTCCCTTGAAGATCCAAAATCTGTGCACCATTCTTATTGAATTGAACTTTGAGAACCCGATCTGTGATCATAGAAATGGACAAGTTCCTCTTGATATCTGGCACATAAAGAACATCGGACAACTATTTTACAACTCCATCTGACTTGATAGCAATCGTACCTTTGCCTTTTATTGGACATTTTGCATCATTGCCGACTACTACTAGGATGTCATTCCCTATCAGATGTAGAGAGGTATACCAATCCTTCTGACTGGTCATGTGGTACAATGCACCACTGTCAATAATCCAAGGTTCCATCTGCAGGTACATGAACTGGCCTCCGTGCAAATCTCCTCAATTGCTATGAACAGCTCTTACTCCCTGTGAGCTATTGCTGGACTCTTTTTTTACTCCGTTCTTCTCATCTGCAATCTTCTTCCGGCACTCATTCTGCTTGTGCCTTACCTTGTTGCAATAGAAGCACTTGATCTTCTTCTTTCTCTTTTTATCATCAGAAGAAGATGGGTTACCAGAGTCCTTACCATTACTTTTCTTTAACCAGCATAGAAAGCCAAATCTTCTCAAGTCCTCGTCTTTTGACGCATCTCCTCCTCCAGAAGCATCGCGCTGAAATCCTCAAAGTTGAGGGGTGGATTTTTGTTATGTGTATTCAGTGCCATAACAAGACCGTCGTACTTTGGTGGGAGAATCCATATGCACCTTCGTGCTAGATTCTCATTGGTGATGGTGATGCCAATTGCAGTCATCTGATCATGCAGATTCTTCACCCTAGTGATGAACTTCTCTGCCACTTCAGTCTCAGACAGTTTCTCGTTCACGAGTTGAGTCTCTAGATTTTGAATCTGCATCTGATTCGTGGTCTCATACTGATTTTTCAAGACCGTCCATGCCTCCTCCGTTGTGGTGACATGTTGAATTGACGCCATGATAGAATCACTTACACTACATATAATAGAACACAGCAGATCTGCATTTCTTCTTGTCCACGTGGGAATCTCATCCGCAGTTGGTACTATCTGTTGTCCTACATTGGCTGGATCCGATCTCGCAACGGGCTTCATGTCCACCCCAGTAGCAGTATCCCAAAGCTTGTATGCGCTTAGGATGGTCTTCATCTTGAACTTCTAGAGTGGATATTTAGTGCCGTCTAACTTTTCGCTTTCGTCGAACGGTGGGATTCGTAGTCTTGCGGGCTGGGCCATCTCTCACAATTTGCTCGCAAACAAAAACACGCTACCAAATCTTCTTGCTAGAGTCCAGGATCTGATACCATGTAAGAAAACAATACAATGTCTATGCTTAACAGATAACAGGATCTCGTATACAAGAGAGAAAAGCAGATAGTATGGAGAATCAAAATTTTGATTACTGTAGAACTGATACAATAGATGGCGCTGCCTCCCAACCGTGCACTCCTATGAGAGAAGCTTCGATGGCATGCTCGAAATAGTAGAGGACGGAGGCTGGATGCTAAGGAATCAGGGTTGTTGTAGCCAGTGATGAAATGGGCTTCACGGGCTTGCTCTTATATAGCCACCAGTCGTAGTCAGTTAGACCCAATTGGGTGTCTGACCCAGTCTGCTTAAAACAGCCCACTTTGGTCTCGAAATAGGCCACCAACCACATGATAGAAACAATGCACAAAATAGAGCAACTAAGCTACGGTGTTCGTTCGGCCCACAACCATCCGAGATCATCTGGGGCTCCAAACGGGCCCCGCAACCCAAGAGTGGGCTGCCCTAAGAAATGCTCTATCTACCCTCAGTGTAGTCAGTCATGGGATTCCTTCTCGCACTTGCATGTAGCCTAGTTGGTAGTGTGCCAACTCTGTCTAGCCATCAGGCCACACATGGCCCCTGTCTGGTGTCAAAACCAGGACCTATCGGATAACCGAGTTACTCAAATGCCTTCTCCTCATATGGGGGGCCTTATAAGTAGAGTTAGCTGGTTCCTGCGTAGTTCCATGATAGTGGAGGATTGATATCTAATAGTATTGATTGTGACATTGGTGGTTGGGCTAGCATTTGAGGCTCTATCTTTGCCCCAGTCTACCCAACAAATGGGTTTAGCAATTTTGTTGGGTCTGTCAATCCAAACCTTCCCATGATATTGGAAAAGGTTTCCCTTAATCTAGTTGTTGTTGTAGATGGGGCAAGAGAGTGGAGATCATTGGGGATGGAGTTCAGATCCACTGAGGCTCTAACAATGAATGGCTCACCCATGTCTCCGTCTTGACTCATGGACACTTCAATTCACATAGCGGTGATCCTTGAAAGGATTGAGAACCGACTTTTGAGCTTGCTGACTCTAAGGATGCCAAGCTAGGTATGAAGGTCGACAAGATGGTAGTTGAGGCACTGTCTTCAGGCTCAAGGTGAGCTTGTAGGAATCCTCTTGATCTCAAGATCATGTGTTTATTGGCACTGTTGAGGCCCCAATTCTAGGTTGAGTCTGCCTCGACAAGGAGTCAAGGGCTTTTAAGTTATTTCAATTCAATTTGCATGCAAATTTTATCATTTCTCGATGCTCAAGATCCCTAATTTTAGGTGGTAGATGACACTTATATCCCTACTTTTTCTTGATTTTTGTGTTCATAGAGGTATCCCTCTGGACAAGGGATGTAGGGGCCGGTGGGGTAAGCTAAGGCACCGACTCGACGAGATAGAGTTAAAGCACTAACCTAGCGAGATAGAGTTAAAGTACTGACCCGGTGGGATAGAGTTCAAGCACTGCTCTGGCAGAATAGCAAGTTGGAGGGATGATCAGTATGGCTCCAGTCGGTGGGATAGACGGATGGCTCCGGTCGAAGGAATATGGCTATAGCACTAGTCAGCCCTCCTGTCAAACCATCAAGTTGGTAGGTGGGTTAGGTAGCTGACATATGTCAGTCAATGGGATAGGGACTAAGGTGATGGGTCAGCAGGATACCGAGCTATGGCAATGGGTCAGCGCTGAGGTGGGATAGGAACTCCTAGTTTTGTCGACTGGTTTTTGATGATTTTTGGTGATTTTGAAGTTTTTTAAAAGGTTTTTTTGTGATAGGGGGATGCTAAATACCTAGTCTACCTACTCAATGCAAAAAACAAGAACAACATTTGGATGGTAAATGGGGTGTTTTGCAAAATGTGATAGGTTCTCATTCCACTTCAAGCATCACTTTTGGGTGTTTTGTTTGGAGTTTGCTATAACATACACCTTAGCAATCCTCTAAACTATCTTCCTATTAATTCAAAATACTAAAAAACATCATCAACAAGCTCTAAATGATCCAAAATGCTTTTCAATAGAAAATGATAGCTTCTTCTTTTTCCTTCCAAAACTTACACTTCTTCACTCATTCCTCTCCTATGACTCCTCTATCAATGCTCCTAGCTAAGCTTGAAGTAATGAGAAATGGATAGATGATGAGATAAAGCAAGTGCAATGCAAAAGCATACCTTGAACTCCCCGACAGTGGTGCCAAAGATGTGTAGTCTCGACGGTGACTCATGTGTCATGGGGATGCTGAAGGAATGCCAATGGATCCTCCACTCCAAGCTACTCCTTGTGAGAGCAATGCAAGCATGAGTCATCCGCAAGTGTTACTCAAGTGGATCTCAGACTATTGCAATGTGTTTCCAAAGAAAGAGGGGAAGGGGAGATTGGAGAAGAGGGGGATGGAGTGGCAAACATAAAGGCACTACAAAGGAAACAAGAAAACACACAAAAACACTCATGGAAGAGAAGAGAGAGCATGTATTCCAAACTTGTGCATCCAACAATGAAGACCAAAGTCAACCACTTGGCCGTTTATAAATGTCACCTTTTGAAGGGAGGGCCAACCCTAATCTCTTTACACCACTCACTTTTCAATAAACTTGGGCCCATATGGCTCCATGGCACAATCCTAGCTCAATGGACGTGCCAATATCCACCATCAAATGACATTGCCACCTAATGTAGTTAACACTTACACATTTTCATGTCTTTCTTCTTGAACAATTGATGCAATTTCTCTGATGTGCCGAAATTGCTCATCAATGTAAAGTTTTGTTGAGGCTCCTGGTCTACCTCTATTGTAGCCTTCCCCTTGACAACCCTTTCTCGGGCATTTGTGTGTGTGGGTATGGGTACATGAGTTCGATGTTTTGAAGCTACTTGAGTGGTCTCTCGCAATCAGGTTCTATCATTACTCAAATCCTATAGCAAAGCCATGTCCATCTGTAGTCATTTCCCACTCTCATAGATTTCTCACCCTATAAGCTCTTGGACACTTTTTGCACTCGCGCCCTTACTTACTCCATCAATTGTGCCACACAAAGGATCTCCATCTTTGTGCTCCTAGCCTCTAATAAAAAGAAGATCATCTTCATCTTTGAATTCATTATATTGGGCACCAAAATTGCCTGGTATTTATCTTTTGTAGAGAGTAATTACTATGATTTATATTCTTATAAGGTAATTGAGAAGGCCATGTCTCAAGTTGTTGCTACAAAATAAGGAGGTCTCTAGGCCACAATTGTGAGAAACTTTGCATTAGCTCAAATCTATCGTCATCTCCTTTTGTGTAAGGTGCCACACAGAAACACCATGCAAGGTGGGAGCTAAGTCACATGATGGAGGGGAAGGAGATGGTGTGATTTGGTGGAGGGGGTGACTATGTTTAGGAGTAAGCCATTGAAGCTTCCTCATCAGAGCGCATGGCTAGGAAGTGATTGCCATCTCCCCACAATGTTGCACAAGCATATATGCATGGGAACCTTGGCCAGGTTTGGTGGCCAAGGTTCACACCTTATTCCCACTTGCTTTGTCCTTTGTACTCCAAAGAATGCCCTCTCGTCTACAAAGAGGTGATTCGTCACTAGATATCCAAGCCCTTGAATGACCGGATGGAGAGGGGGTATTTCCCATCTCCAATGGCACATAGATGGGCCCAAGTCTAGCATCTAAAAATGTGGGGCGTACCATGGGAATGCTCTCCAAATAAGCATTATCCAATAATTTCCAAAAATATGCCAATTCTGCATTGTGTGGTAAAGCACCCTTTGGCTACCAAATGCTTGATGACTCACCATGATGACTAATAGATGGTCCCATTGCTAGCTAGGCTAACGAGTAGGTGTAGTCACACCATTCTAACTCAGTTTAGCTGGGTTGGCTTCCCATGCCATGCCATATCCCCTTTTTGTCCCTCTTGGTCATTAAGGCTAAAACCAGAAGGTAATTCTTTCCACACATGAAGTCACCATTAAATCAATTGGAGAAAAAGAGCACAATCACACCATGAAAACGACAGTAGACTGGATACAATCTCCCCCCCTAGATGAGTGGCTCACGCTTCCTCATCTAGAGTATTTATGATATTTCATAAAAGCACCAAGGAGCCAAAATTATCCCTGTCATCCAAAAATGAGGGATTTGCTTTACATAGCCATCTTAGGGCCCAAAATGAATTATGTCCACAACAAAATATATTGCTCAAACCTGCAATAATAAAACAAGTACAAAATTGGCCCATGGCCATATATAATGCATTGTGCAACACCTCAATGGGTACCCTCGCACTAACTCCAATCCTCGCTATGAGTTCCATCACCTATACTCAAGCCGCCAATTTCATTAGTTATTAACAATCGATTGAACGAATCACCGAATCAATCAATCCCAACATAACCGTGCTCAAAGCACAATGATCAAGCAAAACACCAATAACACTAGCGACATCAGTATTAACATGGAATCACCCACAATACCGACCATCTAGCATGGCAAAACACAAGCTAGTCAGGCGTCCCCAACTAACCACACAAAGTATCCACTAGGACCCCCGCCACGTCCGGTGCACTCCTATGGAGTACTTTGCCATAGTCACACTTGACTAAAGTAATAATATCCAAAGCAAAATATATCAAAAAACATAATTTTCATAACATCCCTCTTGGTTAGATTGCAATTGACCTCAGTTGTGTGTTTGAATCGCTCAGGCATCCACTGAGCATCATCTCTTGGATGATTCTTAAATTTGAGCAAGTATTTAATATAGACATTTCCTTTTCGGGTCAAGGTTTGTTGATGATCAATAATGCATTCAGGCTCTAGAATTTTTTCTTCACCAACAATCAATGGAGCCTCTTCATAGATAATATGAATAGGTAAAGGTCCTTTGAAGGGCTTTAAGAGGCTGATATGGAAAGCATTATGTATTTTCCAATTATCAAGTAATTCAAGCCTGTAAGCTAGATCATTGATTTTCTGAATCACCTTGAATGGTCCATAAAAACGTGGGGACATCTTGATTACTGGCCATTTCTCAACACTCTTCAACCTTCTTTTCTCAATCCGAAGAAGTACATAATCGCTTTCTTTAAAAAGCATGTGTTTTCGTTTCTTATTAGCTTGTTTTGTGTTCTTCTCTTGAGCGATTGCAATGGCTTCTCGAACCTCTTTGAGAATATTTTGATAGTCATGGGTAAATGCATCTGTTGCTTCCACTCTATCGGTCAATCATGTGATAGGAATAGGTAAAACCTTCCCATAGATAATCTCAAAGGGTGCTCTTCCAGTTGCAGAATGAGAAGTATTATTATAAGCAAACTATAGAGATGAATGTATTTGTCCCAAGTCTTTAGTTGACTTCTCACATAAGCTTTTATCATATCCAGAATAGTATTATTTGTAACCTCAGTTTGTCCATTCGATTCTGGATGAAAAGCTGATGAGAAGTCGAATTTAGTGCCTAGATTATGAAATAATGTAGTCCAAAAATTACTGTAAAACTTTGAATCTCGATCAGATACTATAATCTTTGGCAAGCCATGATGAACAAAGATATGCTTGATGAATAAATGTGCAACTTGTTGAGCTGTTAAAATTTTCTTGCATGGGATGAAATAAGCTTGCTTACTAAAGCGATCTATTATCGTTCGAATCATATCATTTTGATTTGCTGTAGTAGGAAAACCTGTTATGAAATCCATAGATATTTGTTCCCAAGGTTGCATAGGAATAGGCAAAGGCATAAGCAATCCTGGGGTCTTTCCTTTGGAACTCTTGATCTTCTGACAAGTGATGCATTCGGCTACAAACTTAGCCACATCTTTTCTTATAGTAGGCCAATGAAATTCTCTTGCTATCGCTTGTAAAGTGGCAGTCACTCCCCTATGTCCCATACATGGTGGTTGGTGCATTTCCTCCATTACAATTTGTCTAAAGGGTCGAGTGATGCATAATTTCTTTTGATAAAAGAGGTATCCATCATTGCATGAATAGTCCAACATAGGATTCCAATCGTTATTGTCTAATTTGTTCCATTATCAGAGAAGTCTGGATCCCCTTGATAAGGGTTCTTCATACCTTCAAAAGGCTGGGTCTCTACAGCAGTGATGTGATTAAGGGTGGAAGCAAGCTAAGGGTGTCCACTTTTTGTTCACTCCCCAATCCTAAGGAGGTGGAAAAACAAGCTTTTTAGCACACAAAAATGCAAATCTCACCTACTTCCCTATGGATCTAGTCTTTGAAGTCTTCTGACACAACATCACAGTTGCTATTGTGCACACAATCGTATAGTCTGATCGAAAATTCGATGCACACACAAAAAATTTCTTTGTGTCACACGGCATGGTTCCAGGGTGGTCACACGTTTGTCACGAACAAAGAGTGTCATATAAAATTCTAAATTTCTCACTCATTTTAGATTAAATGTTATTGAAACTTTGTAAGTGGTCTCTTTGCATTATGTAGAGCTTAACTTGATTTATTGGTAATTTTTTGAATGATTTATCTAATTATAAATAATTATTTATAATAAATAAAGTCATAAAATACATGCATTTTAGTAGCACACCACATTTTTTTAGTATTTTGAATAATTAAGCAAATCCAATTCAGTGGAAGGTTAGTAGGCACATAAGGGTGTGTGGTTGAATCATCAAATCCCAAATCCAACGGTTAGATTTAGGAAGATTGAAGTTTAATTTTTACTTTTACTCCTCAGAGGATCAACAAAGAATATTAAAAATAAATCTAGTAATTCTCAAACATAACCAAACATTTCAAAAATGTCAATATTTTTAGTCCTCTGCATGATGAATAAGAGGAAAAAATTTTGGTTAAATTTGAGCAAGGGAAACGTACGATATGGCCTCCAAGAGTGAAATCTCCCTTTTGTGGGTGAAAAAGGGCCACCCAAGCCTAATACCAAGACAAGGTAGGCTTGGTACTAGGCTTGGTGAGGTAGGCTAGGAGCATCACCGATCCTAGTGGCAAGCCTTTGGAGTCTGCATGCTGCCCATGTGGAAGGCTGAGTCATCAAAACCATGCCACGTTGTTAGACCACGTGGTGCCATCTCATCAAGCAGATGTGACATCACTCCTTGCCATGTCACCTTACATTGCCACACGTGCTGCCACATGTGCCACCTCATCATTCCACATCATCAGCCATGTGATCACACAATGCCACCTTGCCATACCTCCTCTCCTGGCCACGTCACCAATCCCTCCACCTCAATTTGCCATGTCATCTACCACCTCATGAATGCCAACTCGTCATGCCCAGTACCACATCATGACCATGCAGGAAGAGACTATATCACCACATCATGACCATGCATGGTGCCACATCAGCCAGATGCATACACATGACGATGTGCGATGCATACAATACCTCGATCGAGGTACATATGATGGGTGAGGCATACATTACCTCGTTCGAGGTATGTGACCGAGGAGACATACAGATACCTCAATCGAGGTTCATACATACATGCATGCGCAATGCACTAAATACCTCGATCGAGGTATAAGCTCTGATCGCGGCTCTGGGCATAGCAGACCTCTCCACCAAAACTAAGCCAATTAGTATCAATCTTAGCACCTCTCCACCAATAATAATGAAGAGCAATCTAAGAGCAATCTAGTGGATGAGTTGAGGCTCTCTATAAGACACCACGTTTTGGTTCATTTCACCCATTCTTAGCCATTCTTGCCTCCTCATCACTTTGTCACACCTTCCATCCTACTTTCATTGAGAATGGGTTCTCAAAGCCGTAGAGCTAGTAGACGTGAAAGATGTAGGAACCCCCCCCCAAATCTCATTGACGAGGAGCGCAAGCGGAAGGCTCGTGAGCGCAAGAGAGCCTCTAGAGCTCGAGCTCGCGCTGCCACCACTGATCCACCTCCAGCTCTACCTCTACATCCCACCTCCACCCCCACCCCCACCTCCATTGTCCCCCCATGCTCATCCGCTCCCCTACCTCTAGCCTCCGCCCTTCCCCTAGCCACCTACATTTTGGCCTCCACCTCTACCTCTTCCCCCTCCACCCTCCCCCCTCCCCCTCCCCCCGCTCCGCTTGGTGCCTCCCTTCCCCCGTCCACCCTACCATCTCCCATTGATCCCGTTGCCCCACCTTGTAGTAGCAGTGTTGCTTCACGACGTGACTTGCCGAAGTCCACTATCTGTCGTCATGCTAGAAAGATTGTGCAGTCTTTTTTTTTTGACCTCATGCCAGCTTCGCAGTCTTCTCTTCTTACATCCCTGATTGATCACCCTGACTTGGTAGAGTGTAGGAGGCTTGCTGGTCTTGGTGCACGTAGAGATAGGGTTGTATCTAGTGAGGTCCTTAGCAGTGTTCGACGTTCCTATGCTTCTATTAAGCATAGGAACTCCAGTGATGCCTTGGCAGCACGTCGTGCTATTGTGGCTGCCATTAGTAGACCTCATATGATAGGCCATGTGCGTACCGCTTCACGTCTTCTTCAGATTGCACCCCGCACATTGCGAGCAGGCATCATTAGGAGGCAGAGTCTAGAGGATAGTGAGACTGATGCTCTTTGGGCTTCGAGTGGTCGTACACCTCGCTGCGATCGATTGTTGGATGATTCCACTAGGTCCTTCATACAACAGTTTTGGGAGGAGCATTGCAGAGCATCCCCGGTGTTCAAGAAGGCATTGCGGAAGAGGGTGTCACGCGGTGTGTACATTGAGCATGGTGCATGTTTTTTGGAGTGTACCCAGACTGAGTTATACACTCAATTTGTAGAGGCACACCCAGAGTTCAAGATCGGGCAGAGGTCATTTGAGCGATGCAGGCCATGGTTTGTGCGATGCTCTCAGGAGCGTGACACATGCTGTTGTCGCTACCATGTGGATTTTGGATTGATGTATGACGTATTCCGTTCCCTTGATGGTCATAGGGGAGTGGTTCCTACTAGCCCTCGCGACTTCATTCATTCCATATTGTGTACACGAGATGGTGATGCTTTATTCCACTCCCTTGATTGTGTGGAAGGCACGTGTACTTTGTGTGGTGACTTTGCCAGAGTGCCACGAGTTGCACTAGATACTTGTGATGTGCAGATGGTTTGTTGGCAGCAGTATGAGTACTGTACCTTGACATTAGATGGTGGTGCACAGTCGAGGAGGTTGCAGCTTGTGAGGAAGGAGACACCACGTGTTGTATTCATTGACTGTTTTCGAGGGAAGCTGTACCGCTACATACGCCACTCGCACACTGCGAAATGGGAGGATCGTCAGTTTCGTGCATGTTTGAGGACATTTCCTATAGGGGTGGTTGTCTCAGTGGTGGACTTTGCGGAGAATTACACCTTTGCACCACAGCATGAGATCCAATCGGAGTATTATTTCTCCGAACAGGTGACGTGTGATTGAGTATTGATTTTTTCCCCGCCTCATTATATTGAATTATTTCAATAGTCATATTTTTTTTTCAATGCCATATTGCAGGTTGCTATATTTGTGCACATTAGCTATCGTCATGCACAGACTCATGTGGATGGCATTGATAGCACCATGGACTCACGCATCATTGTGCGAGAGTATCACTTCTACATTAGTGATGATCGATCGCATGATGCCCATTTTGTGCAGCATTGCTTCACTTTGCATGATAGTTTCTTGAGGGATCATGGTGTCACATGGCAGCGGCGCTGGATTTGGTCAGACGGTTGCGGCGGTTAGTTCAAATCCGCTAGACAGTTTTATTGGTTCTGCAGATGGCACCGTGAGACAGGCATTCCGATCACATGGAGCTACTTCGAGACAGGGCACGGTAAGGGAGAGCACGATGGTGCAGGTGCTTGCGTGAAGCGTGCTTTGCGTCGATACCAGTTGCGTCACAGTGCCGATCGCTTCAAGGATGCACATGATGTGGTGCGGTGGTGCAGCCAGCACTTATCCACTAGTGCTACGTCCTCGTTTCAGTCGCGTGACGATAGGGTGGTGAGCCGGTATTTTTGGTGCGTGGACATTGGGAGTCTTGATCGGTCGAGGCCTTTTGATTGTCGTTCTGTGTCTGGCACTCTTGATTTCCATTCCATCAGGAGTGTAGGTGAGTCTCACCCTGCAATCTTTTCTCGACGGTTTGCATGTTTTTGCTCTGCATGCATTGATGATGATTGGGGAGGGTGCTCCATGATACCATGGGCCGATCCATGGGTACGGCGAGTGCTTTCTCCCTTCCAGCCTTGGGAGGAGATACATGATGATCAGGATGCGGGATTCAGTTCCTCTAGAGATTATGACCAGCTTACAGATATTTTGCGTATTGGTGATATCTTCGCGGTTATTGCTTCGGAGGGCAATGAGGAGGGTGTGGATTATTACTTGTTGCGATGCTCTATGCTGAAGAGTGTGCTGAATGAGGATACAGTGGATGGGCATGGGATGCACTTCAATGCTCATAGCATGATCGTCGGTGGCCACTATTTTCAGCAGATACAGAGGCGTGGTCGCTATATTGAGTTCCAGGAGTACATGGCGGATCGGGAGGCATACATGTATTCTCATCTTGTTGTTGGGATCAAGATTACTTTGAGTCGTGTTCGCACTCGCAAGGCGACGTCCACTCCACGATGGCGCCTTGCAGTGGCGGATCACGAGAGCATACTTGCAACTATTGGCATGAGAGCTGATCCTGAGGAGTAGCACATTACATATCTTATTTTTTGGGATCATCAGTTGATCAGATTGATTTTTATTGGGTATCACTAGTTGATTACACTTTTTTGTATTCGATATGTATAGGCTCACTGTGTGACCATACCATTGTAATTTTCATGGACTCATATTTTGTATTTCACTATGATGGCTGTATACACGTTCATACACATCATTGTATTAGATTCTATTTTTAACATGATGTCCGATGTCTTCTCAATGGGATTTGTTGTGTTTGTAATACAAAAAATTGTTTATTAGTAGTAATGTTGTAATTTGTTTTGTGCATTAGGACATTTTAAAAACGTGACTAAGAAAATAGCGCACGTACTAACGAAATACGCGTGTGGACTTGCTTGTTGGGGATGAAACTTCGCACGACTCTTAGGCCACCCTAGCCAATAGTCCACGCGAGATTTGGTCTGAATTGATTTGGTGTGCGCCACGTGGAAGGTACAATGCGTACATTTTTACAATCCCTACTAGCACTCGTGACTACGTATGAGCTATGGCGCATGTACTAACGAAATGCGCGTGTGGACTTATCTGTTGGGAATGAAACTTCGCACAACTCTTAGGCCACCCTAGACATAAATCCACGCAAGATTTGTTCTCCAACTTATTTGGTATGCGCCACGTGGAAGGTTTAATGCGTACATTTTTACAATCCCTACTAGCACGACTACGTGTGAGAAATGGCGCACGTACTAACCAAATATGCATGTGGACTTATCTATTGGAGATTAAACTTTGCACGGCTCTTAGGTTACCGTAGACGTACATCCACGCAAGATTTGGTGCCCAACTGATTTGGTATGCGCCACGTGGAAGGTACAATGCGTACATTTTTGCAATCCCTACTAGCACGACTACGTATGAGCTATGGCGCATGTACTAAGGAAATACGCGTGTGGACTTATTTGTTGGAAATGAAACTTCGCACGACTCTTAGGCTACCGTAGGCGTACATCCATGCAAGATTTGGTGCCCAACTGATTTGGTATGTGCCACATGGAAGGACAGTTGCGTACATTTTTACAATCCCTACTAGCACTCGTGACTACGTATGAAAAATGGCGCACGTACTAATGAAATACACACGTGGACTTATCTGTTGGGGACGAAACTTCACACGCCTCTTAAGCTACCCTAGATGTACATCCACGCAAGATTTGGTCTCCAACAGATTTGGTATGCGCCACGTGGAAGCACAAATGCATACATTTTTACAATTTCTACTAGCACGACTAAACCCTAAACCCTAAACCCTGGACCCTAAATCCTAAACCCTGTTGGGCATGAAACTTCACACGCCTCTTAGGCTACCCTAGACGTACATCCACGCAAGATTTGGTCTCCAACTGATTTTGTTTGCGCCATGTAGAAGCAATCCCTACTAGCACGGCTAAACCCTAAACCCTAAACCCTAAACCCTGGACCCTAAATCCTAAACCCTGTTGGGGACGAAACTTCACACGCCTCTTAGGCTACCCTAGACATACATCGACGCAAGATTTGGTCTCCAACTGATTTGGTTTGCGCCACGTAGAAGCAATCCCTACTAGCACGGCTAAACCCTAAACCCTAAACCCTAAACCCTGGACCCTAAATCCTAAACCCTGTTGGGGACGAAACTTCACACGCCTCTTAGGCTACCCTAGACGTACATCCACGCAAGATTTGGTCTCCAACTAATTTTGTTTGCGCCATGTAGAAGCAATCCTTACTAGCACGGCTAAACCCTAAACCCTAAACCCTAAACCCTAGACCCTAAATACTAAACCCTGTTGGGGACGAAACTTCACACGCCTCTTAGGCTACCCTAGACATACATCCACGCAAGATTTGGTCTCCAACTGATTTAGTTTGCGCCACGTAGAAGCAATCCCTACTAGCACGGCTAAACCCTAAACCCTAAATCCTAAACCCTGTTGGGGACGAAACTTCACACGCCTCTTAGGCTACCCTAGACGTACATCCATGCAAGATTTGGTCTCCAACTGATTTAGTTTGCGCCACGTAGAAGCAATCCCTACTAGCACGGCTAAACCCTAAACCCTAAACCCTGGACCCTAAATCCTAAACCCTGTTGGGGACGAAACTTCACACGCCTCTTAGGCTACCCTAGACGTACATCCACGCAAGATTTGGTCTCCAACTGATTTGGTTTGCGCCACGTAGAAGCAATCCCTACTAGCACGGCTAAACCCCAAACCCTAAACCCTAAACCCTGGACCCTAAATCCTAAACCCTATTGGGGACGAAACTTCACACGCCTCTTAGGCTACCCTAGACGTACATCGACGCAAGATTTGGTCTCCAACTGATTTGGTTTGCGCGACGTAGAAGCAATCCCTACTAGCACGACTACACGTTAGCGTACCACCAAAGTCAAAAGAAAATAGTAAAATTAAATTGTGGCCTAACATGTCACACCTTCCTTGTACTCCCATACATGAGTGGAGTTTAAAAGGGAGAAGTGGGATTGTTAATATGTGTATTTTTTTTTTGGTGCATAGCCTGTGCAACAACCCTTTCTTTTTACATAAACCAAATACCAACACTTTTCCTTATACCAACCGCCAATCCTTTCTCTTGTACATAAACCACTAAATGCAAAAGAAAATAGTGAAATAAAATGGTGGGCTAGCATGCTACACCTTCCTTGTATTCCCGTATACATGCATTAATTGCCAATTGTGTTGATTTCTCTTCTTTATGTTCATTATCTTTTATACATGCATAATAATTAGATTGGTGCATTGGCAAATGTCATATTAAGGAAATTGAAATAGTCCTTAGAAACTTGGAAGGCATATGCGATTGTGATTTGGAAGGCACATGTGATTGTGGTTCGAATATGACAAATAATTAGGTCTTGTTTTCTTTGATCACCAATTAGCACAAGTATTGTTAACAATAACAGACAAATTAAACACTGAGTCATAATAAATAACAGCAAAATCATGCAGAGGACAAGTCTAACTCCATTTTTGAAAAAAATCCCCTAAAAATTTATATTTTTTAAAAATTGTAGGGACAAAATATACGCTTCATGTCAATAATATTAAAAAACTAGAATTGTGAAAAAAGAATGCATAAAATATTACTTATTTTTTTTTGCAGAACCTAAAAATGTCTAGTATTACCATTTGCAAAAAGTATTCTCTCCTTTAATTTAAAAAACATGACAAATTGCAAAGGAGAAGAAACTGCTTCATTCAACTAAGAGAGTTGCTAGAGCTTTTTCTTTGAAATACCAATCGTTTTCTATGCAAGTGCCCATATCAAATTGAAAGTTGGTAAAATTGATGTTACTTTAATATCTAATTTCATTTGATGAAACAATTTTACATTGGGCTATGGCATTGTCTAAAAAAAGTAATTTTCTTTTTATACAAATTAGTTTATCAAATGGTTGAATTTCAACATATTTTGATATTAAGATCGGAAGGCTAGATTTGGAAGCATGAATATGACAATAGTTGTCTTTTTGAAAAATTGATGAAAATTTGGATTTTGAAACACACTTTATTGACAAACATGAATAGAATAAAATTTTTGTTTAAAAAATGAAAAACTTTTATCCGCAAAATAAAATTTTCATCCAAAATAAGATGAATTTTGATATGTTTAATGTTTAATGTTTGCAATTAATGTTTAATGTTTACAATTACTTCACATGGCATTCTTTTTTAAATACCTTATGTATTAAACAAACTATAAACTGAGATAAACTGAGATAAACAAAGTGTGAAGAACATCATGAAAGTACGAAAATGCTCATACATCATAAAAGTGGGAACAATATCATGAAAGTACCAAAATGAATCTGTACATCATCATCATCATGCTGCAAAAGTGCATCCCTATACAAGAAACATGTGAAGCCTAAACAATCAATCTGAATCTGAATCTGATAACTCTACATATGATCCTCTAGTGGAACGCTGACGTGGCTCCTGTATGACTCGCTGCCCAACCGTCCGCTGTGTGCCCTCAGGCAATGCCGGCTCAGATGGGCTAGCCTCATCATCTGCATGAGATGGGCCAGCCTCATCCTGATGAGGAGGAGGGCATGCTGCATGCGCCACTGCTGCCATCTCTGCATCCCTCGCCTCCTCTATGTACGCGCGTCTCAGCTCCCATAGCCGTGCATCTGCGAATACTCGTGCCTCAAATCCAGCGCGAGTAATCGTCTCTACATGTGAAATACGCTGGTCTCGGCCCCGCCCTAGCTGCTGCTCCACCCACTGCTGCAATGATGTCTGCAGCTCTGCCTCTCGCTCAATCCGGCGTGCCTCCTCCGCTCGTGCCTCGTCACCTGGCATGAAGTCACCGTACGAAAAGTGGCGTGGAACGCATGATGCAACCACTGATGTATCCGCACCCTCTTGCATCAGCAATGCTCTCTGTGCCTCCTCCCTGTAGTGCTCTGTCAGGACTACACGGGCGAATGGATCAACAGCCTGACGATGACCAGGATATAGATCATCCATGCCCAGTCCTCTGTATGTCGCCACATCAATGTCGGCAAAGCATACCGGGCACACTGAACGTGCCACCATGTGGCGGGTCATGCAGTGGAGATGTGCGATGTGGCCGCACCCTAGTCCAAACCACCCTACGGTGTCAAAGTCCTCGTGGCAGAGGACACAAGTGGAGGTAGGAAGCCTCGCTACGACTGCTACGTCTATCGGTGTCCTAGTCGGCACATCTACAGGAGGAGCAGGGTATAGGGCCACACTGGGGTCGATCCTATGGCGCGACGGATCACGACTGATATGCCTCAACTGCAAGATATAGTGCTCTGCGCGATGGTATGCTATGCGTGTCTGAATCCTCTGCTCCTCCAAATCTGTCTGCAAGAGTCGTACGCGAGACTCCATCTCCTGACGCAAGAGTCGTACGCGAGACTCCATCTCCTGACGCAATAGATGTGCCTGCAATGCAAACATGTCGCGTACATGGTGAGAATTAACCAAAAAACTTCAATTCAAAACACGCTACAAAAAAATAAACTAACATAATCAAAATAACTAACCTCATCCCTAGACTCGGCCAACACAGCCTCCAACTCTGCAATCCGTCTATCTCGAGCCTCCAACTCGTGCTGAGGTGCCGTAGATGTGGGAGGTGGTGTAGATGTGGGACGCTCCATCGATGATCGAGGTGGGGGAGGTGGAATCGCAATAGATCTCGATAGGGCCGAGACCATGTGCTGCAAGGATGATGCCACTGAATGAACATCCCCCCTAATCTGTCCTCCCACCGCTCGCAATGCCGGTGCAGGGATGGTGTGCAACTCTGGTCCCTCGCGTCGACGCCGAACACCTACAATCTGCCGCTCCTGGCGCCCCATCCTACCACGTCCCGCTCCTGATCCTGGACGGGTACTGAGGTAGTCCACCCGATGACCAAGGACAAACTCAGCATAAAGCTGCATGGCAAACAACCTCGCTATCTGGCGGTTGTGAGGCAACCGACCACCATTCGCAGCAAGATATCTCGGATAAATGTGTGCTGCTATGATGGGGTGCCTACACCGTAAAATATGCAAGGGGAGCCCTGATCGTGGTCGCTGGCCCTCGGTGTGACCATCCCAAAACATGTCGTCCAAGGCCTCCCTGTGATGTGACTCCCGCTCAAACAACTGTCGAATCGCTCTCCAATCCAAGCCACCACCAGTGATCTCCACCTCGGCCTGTGGCTGAAAGCTATCCACAACATCCTCAACTGTCTCCAATCGACTCAGAGCCTCAATAACTGAATCCAGGCTCGCAACCAAGTGAGGGGGTGCCCTAGCATCCTGCAGTGCCCTCATCTCAGCTCTCAGCATCTCTATCTGCATACGAATAGTGGTGCTAGAACCTGTGCGCTGGCTGGCGCATGCACAAAAAAAACACATGGAAATTAATATTCTATTTGGGTAATGAGAATAATATTCTATTCAATATGAATTATAATCTATTTACGCAATGAAAACTATTTGTACGTACTCCTTGATGAGGTAGATCCTATGCACCTACCGACCGGTAGATGGGCCAAATGTGTGGCTCAATATTAATCAATATTATTAATAATTCTTAATTTTGATTAGAATTTTTTCACTCTAGTCGTTGCATTTTAAAACTTAGATGTCTCAAATATTTTCTCCTTATATGTTTCCCTTTTTTCACTTTTTATCCAATATGAAACTTTTCCACATGTGGTGTAAGGACCACATTGTCCACTAATGGCCCCTATACTAAGGACAGATAGTGGAGAGGTTTGGTTAATAAGACCTTATTTGAATGCTTTACTGCCTTGGGTTTGCAATAGATATGGAGGAGATAGAAGGATACCTAATACATACTTTGAACGATACACAAGCAAGGCGCATCTAGTATTTCTCGGACTACACATTAAAAATGAGAGCGGGTTCACACTACAGACCTTTTAAAGCGAGAACTTTGAGAAAATAATTAAGCCTTCTCAATATTATCTATTTTGGTTGGGCAATCCACCTCAACTACTGGCCATTCCTATAGATCATCACTTGGTTCAAGACATTTTGTATAAGACTCACTCGACTTCTAGTTGTAAAAATAGTTTTGGAATGAGATCATCCACATACGTAGCAACAACAAAAAGCACAAGATCCCTAGAAGAGGATTCAAAAACTTTGAAAATTAAATCCTTGGATGTCCCTATGCAATGGGAAGGGTTGCATACGATAACTAATGTTAATTTTGGTTGAGCTCAAGTAATAAGCGTCACCGTTGCCTATGGTTGGACTAGCAAGAAAGAGACCACCCTTGCTTACAATGAAACTAGCATATAATTCCTTGAGCATGTGGTTGACATTCCATGTGTGACATAGTTTCAACGAGGGAAAGGAGATATGTAGCATCCACACTATTTTGGTTATGAGGTGGTTCACGTGATTATTGATACAAAGTCTTTTTGGGAAAACATCTTAGTCGTTTGTAAAAGACAAGATAAATGTTGTTAACATTAGTCATAGGTTTCCCTACGGTGCAAAAAGGGATGTATGTGTGCCACATGGCGAGCTGCCATGTAGCAAACAACATGGAATGGGATGCTTCAAATGTTGACTCTTGAAGGTTATGGAGTTCTCTCTCTCTTAAGTCTCTTATCTATGATCATTAAGGGATGATTAGGAGAGATTCAGTCATTAACAGGCTCTATTTGAACTTAGGTCTATAGTTGATCAAAACACTTGCATATATTAGCATGAATGTGGAATGAATATAGATCCACTAGAGTCCCATGTGCAATGAATGTTAGGTATTCTAGTTAAACTTTCAGTTTCTCTATGGCGTATTTCTTTCTTCTTATACATATAAGAGAAGTAGATGAATTATGGAACTAGACAACAAACATGATCAAAGTGCTAGATCTAAAGCATGCCATAGTGATAGCATAAGAATCTCAAACAGTTTATAGGCACAGACCGTAATATTCGAGTTCTTGAAGACCCATCCAAATATTCTCAATCTTGTAATATTCTTTTTTCAGTTATGCTAGAGTCTATGCATAACTTAGAAGAATTAGACATTTGCAACTCCATGTCTTCTTAAGGTCTAAGCCACTATTTCATGTCTTCTTAAGGGATATTGAAGATTTGGACTAAGCCACTATCTAGGCATTTCCAAGCTATAGCCTTATCATGCATGCTTAGTCTAATCAATCTATTGACTAATAGGGGACATATGCCTTCAACTTATTTCCTAGTAGAATCGATCCTTACTAATTGCCAAATAGTTAAAGGATGATTTATCATTAGTAATTTCCCAATATATTAGGGATGATTACCCAAGCTTAAACCTAGTTTCCTTCTAAAGAACTTGCTTGTCCCAAAGTGTCTAGTCAACTTCAAGCTTTGGTCACCAACCATGTCACTAGTCAATCTTTAATGTCCAACTCCAATAGTTGACTAGTAGGTTTATGTTTGTGTATTAATTCGATAAGTCGAGCGAGTCTTATACAAAATGTCTTATTAATTTGATAAGTCGAGCGAGTCTTGTGCCTCATTAAACGTTTTTTAAATTTAAAATTTTCACATTTTAAATTTTAAATGTCGTAATTCAAAAAAAAATAATAATTTACAAATGCATTTCAAATTTATAAATACTTAAAAATTATTCCTATGAACGTTTTTTATTTAATAGAAAGAGCTCTATTTAACAAAAAAAAATCTCATTTCACATTTTAAATAAAAAATGTCGTAATTTACAAATTTCAAAAAAACATTAAAATGCATTATGAATTTTGAAATTTTTTATAATTTTCCTTATAAACTAAAATTTAATTAAATTCTACCAAAAAGAAAATGCTACATTAAAAAAACAGAAATATAGAACTCCTAATTCAAAAATTTTTAAAAAATTTACAAATGCATTTCAAAATTATAATATTTTATAATTATTAATATGAACATTTTTTTAAAATACAATTTCATATAAAAAAGCTCTATTTTGAAAATACAATTTCATTTTCACATTTTAAATAAAAAATGTCGTAATTCATAAATTTCAAAAAAACATTATATTGCATTTCAAATTTAGAAAATTTTTATTATTTCTCTTTTAACCTAAAATTTTTTATTATTTCTCTTTTAAATTCTACCTCATAAAAAAAACAGAAATATTTAACATTTTCACATTTTTAATAAAAAAAGCCTCATTAAACGATTTTTAAATTTAAAAATTTCACATTTTAAATTATAAATGTCGTAATTTAAAAATTAAAAAATAAAATTTACAAATGCATTTGAAATTTATAAATATTTTATAATTATTAATATGAACTTTTTTTATTTACTAAAAAAGGCTCTATTTAAAAAAAATAATTAATTTTCACATTTTAAATAAAAAATCTCGTAATTTATAAATTTAAGAAAAACTAAATTTATAATGCATTTTATAATTTTTCTTATAAACTAAAATTTTAAATTACGTTTTTTAAAATTAAAATTTTCACATTTTAAATTATAAATGTCGTAATTTAAAAATTAAAAAAAAAATTTTACAACTACATTTCAAATTTATAAATATTTTATAATTAATAATATCAACGTTTTTTTATTTACTAAAAAAAGCTCTATTTAAAGAAAAAATAATTAATTTTCACATTTTAAATAAAAAATCTCGTAATTTATAAATTTAAGAAAAACTAAATTTATAATGCATTTTATAATTTTTCTTATAAACTAAAATTTTAAATTACGTTTTTTAAAATTAAAATTTTCACATTTTAAATTATAAATGTCGTAATTTAAAAATTAAAAAAAAAAATTTTCAACTACATTTCAAATTTATAAATATTTTATAATTAATAATATCAACGTTTTTTTATTTACTAAAAAAAGCTCTATTTAAAAAAAAAATTTAATTTTCACATTTTAAATAAAAAATCCCGTAATTCATAAATTTCAGAAAAACATTAAAATTTCAGAAAAACATTAAAATGCATTTTATAATTTTTCTTTTAAACTAAAATTAAATCAAATTCTACATAAAAGAAAATGCTACATAAAAGAAAATGCTACACAAAAGAAAATGCCAACCTGGACTCTCCCGCTCCTGCTCCGTCCATCTCCGTCGAAGTCCGTTCGTCGCTCTCCGTCGCTCGCGCTCTTCCGTCGAAGTCCGGCAAATCCGAAATCGGTGAATGAGGCAGAGCTCGATCGAGGTATGCGGAATGAGGGGGGTCGCTCTCCTTTTATAATAAAAATTAGGGTTTACCTACCTCGATCGAGGTATTCTTTCCATGCGCATACATCCCGACACATATACCTCGATCGAGGTATTGGCATGCCACGAGGTAACCTCGATCGAGGTACTCTTGACATAACCATGCATCTCGTTGGCATGCCACAATACCTCGATCGAGGTATTCTTTCCATGCGCATACATCCCGGCACATATACCTCGATCGAGGTATGGCCATGCCACGATACCTCGATCGAGGTATTGTGACATGCCCATACATCTCGGTACATCCACGTCGATGGAGGTTTTGACATGCCACGATACCTCAATCGTGGTGTGTTGGCAGAAACGGGATGCCAAGTCATGTGTCCACGATACCTCGATCGAGGTATGTCATCCGCCCTGTTGGCTGCCCTTTCGGATGGCACATACCTCGATCGAGGTATGCTGGACATGCCACGTGACCTCGATCGAGGTTGAGCTGGATGGCCACAATACCTCGACGAGGTAGATGTGGCATGTGTAGCTGGCTTGCCAGCAAACCTCGATCGAGGTACAGGCTCGGTTCGGCAAAAAAGCTACGTACCTCGATCGAGGTATGGGGTTGTGCTCGTGTGTGATTTTCATTGGAGCTTATACCTCGATCGAGGTATAGGAGACCGAAGCAAAACCTTTGTATTTTCACTCGAGCGGGTGTCACACTCACCCGAAAGTGGTCCGGAAGTGGACACCCTTAGCTTGCTACCTCCCTATTCCATTAGGAGTGCTTTGAGTTTGGTTTCATCTTCCTATCAAAGATGTTTCCCAATGAAAACCAGTTTTTCTTCCTCCCCTTCTAGGGTGAGGTTTATTGTGCATGTTTTTTCCAGTCCCTCATAGATTGGAGTTTCTCCAATGCTATCAGTTTCTTGAACTTCAGATTCTCTTAGTGGTCTTGGCATTGCTATTGGGGCACTACCACTTGTGTAATTCTTGAAGTACTCTAGCACTTCTCGAAGATCAACCTCCAATGGTGTTGAACTAGCCTGACATGTGCCATGTGTATTAGGTGGCATAGTTTCATTTACCAATTTGTTAGGCTCTTTTTTACTTTCTTTTTCTGAAGTCTCTTGATTGACATGTGACTTATATTTTTGAAACTTCTTACGTTGGGAACTATGGGGTAACTTTTCCATTAGTAAGGTCTTTCCTAGTAAGGGTTCATTTGCTGTGCATACTCCTTCCAGTCCCTCAGGGGACCATTCAAGAGGTGGTGGTTTTGATTTTGAGGGAGCTGGATTTGCAAGATACAATTCGACGATCCTTGTTTGAACTCGTTCAAATTCATTGAAGTGTGTGGCCTTGGCTTTCTACGATTTCCTCCATCTTTCTTGCGGGATCTTATGCTGTTATTCAACTTTGGAGGTTCAACTTTTGTGAGCTCGACTTCCATTAGGGCATGTAGAATGGCTAATTCATTATCAAAGATTTGATCTTCAATTTCAGCATTCTCAAGGAAAATCTGAGTCATTATTGGTATGGGTACCTTCTTCAGGTTCATTATCCCAGTTGAGGTTAGCCATAAAGAATGGCATCTCTAGATCGATTGGTTCTTCATGTGTGAGTGGAGGATCTACCTGTAGCACCTTAGCAACTATCTATGAGAAGATGGGGTCTAATGAATGGTAGTGGGGGCGGTGGTTGTAGCAGAGTTGTATGCGGATTTGGCGAGCGTTAGAGTTAGAGGCATTGGCCGAAGCATAGCTGCATATGCAAATTGGGCGAGAGTTGCAAAGGGTGACTCTGCCGTCGTCACAAGTGTGGGTGTTGATGTAGTTTTGTTTGAAGGGTTAGAGTGGTGTTAGTTTTGTAGAGACCATCATGTTAATAATGTGCCTAAGATTGTCCCACATGTGTAGGGAAATGTTTGGTGTAGATGGATCATCAATCGGAGGTCACGGCATAAAGATACGAGCAAATTAGTGCAAAACAAGGCCCACATGGGGGCACTAATGAGCGAGTGCTAGGTATGTTGAAATGGTGTGCAATGGGCTATAAAAATGCTTTGTAGCATGGTGTTTCCATGTGTGAAATTTTGGCTCAAACGGGGTCCAGTTTGGGTCCCAAACGGATGAGTTACGAGGGGTTAAAGAAGGGGGAAAATGGACCTTTTGGGGGGGGGGCTAGGTCTTAAGGTTGGTGTGAATGGAGTTTAAGTCCAACCAAGGGGTTTGAACTAGGTTAATTCCAGTTAGTCTCAGTAACCTATTAATTGTGGATCAAATTGATGGCAGTTAGATAAACTAACCACAATTATTTGACCTAACCTAACTATCCAATTAGTCTAACTAACTAGAAGTTAGACTAACCTAACTGTGACTAACTAACCTATAGTTAAACTAACTAGATTGGTACATCTAATCTAACCTAAGTTAGAGCTAACCTAACCTAGGTGTAAACTAACCTAGCTAGGGTTAGTCCTAAGGTCAAGCTAGGTTAGGTTAGGTTTTTTTTTAACATTAATAATAATAATAAATTTTTTTTAAAAAAATTGGGGGGGTTCGGGGGGTTTGAGTTAGAGTCGAGAGGGGGGGGGGGGGCTTGGAGGTGTTGTAGAGGGGGGGAGGCATGTGGGAGGCTATGGTCCGGGGAGGGGGGGGAGGCGAAGGCAAATGCAAGGCAGGCGTGCACTCGGAGGAGCAAAGATGAAGGCAAGGCGGGCACCGCGGGCGCTGCTTGGTGGGGCAAGCACTTCTGGTGCGCCACCGCGAGCTGCGCTGCCCTGGGCGAGGTGCTACGTGCAGGCACCGCCTTGTGGCAGGTGCACTATGGGCGCCTTGGCCCCAAGTGGCAAGGGCTTAAGCCCTTGCTAATAGGTAAGGGCTAAAGCCCTTTAGGTAATTGTAGGGTGAGGAGCGGCCGGCAAGGGGGGGTTAAAGAGAGAGAGAGAGTAGAGAGAGGGGGGTAGGGAGAGAGAGAGAGAGAGAAAGAGAGTGGGGGGAGGGAAAGAGAGAGAGAGGAGGGAAAAGAGAGAGAGAGAGAGAGAGAGAGAGAAGAGGGAGGGGGAGGGGGAGAGAGAGAGAGAGAGGGGGGGGGAAAAGAGAGAGAGAGCGAGGAGTAGAAGAGAGAGGGGGTAGAGAGAGAGAAAGAGAGAGAAATGGGGGGGAGAGAGAGAGAGAGAGAGAGAGGGAGGAGGGGGGGGAAATGGAGGGGAGGAAAGGGGAGCGGGGGTTGTGTGTGTGGAATCGAGGGGGGGGGGGTGGGGGGGGATGGGGGGTGGTGGGGGATGGGGGGCGGTGAAGGGGGTGAGGGAGTGGTGGAGGGGGTGGTGGAGAGGGAGGGGGGTGGGGGGAAGGGGATGGTGGGGATGGAAGCGGTGGGGGCAAGGGGTGGTGGAGATGGAAGGGGGTGGTGGAGATGGAGGGGAGGGCGGTGCAGAGGGGGGTGGAGGTGGAGATGAAAGGGGGGGAGTCATGGGGGGGAAGGGAAAGAGAGAGAGAGGGGGGGGGGTGGAGAGGGGGAGGGGGGGTGGAGATCGAGATGGAGGAGAGGGGGGGGAAAGGGGGGGGGTGGAGATGAAAGGGGAGTGGTGGAGATGGGGGGGGAGGGGAAAGGTAGGTGGTGGAGATGGAGGAGAGGGGGGGGAGGGGAAAGGGGGGTGGTGGAGATGGAGGAGGAGGGGGAAGGGGGGGGTGGAGATGGAGGAGGGGGGGGAAGGAGAGGGTGGAGATGGGGGGGGAAAGGGTGGGGGTGGAGATGGGGGGGGAGGGGAAAGGGGGGTGGTGGAGAGGGGGGGGTGGAGGGGGAGCGGGAAAAAGAAAAAAGAAAAAAAAACTTGACGGAGGGAAAACTTTGACGGAAATCCAAAGGGAGGAAGAGATGGCCACCTGAACGCTCTCCAAGTCTGTCTCGATGTAACAGGATTGTTAAGGACCAATTGACGGTGGGTGGATGGATGGCTAGGCTATCGCTATGAGATGGGCTCGAAGTAACTCACCATGTGAGGATGGGAGTAGGGTGGTGGTCGATGGAGAGGGAGGAGTGTCTTGCGTAGGGCTCAGAATGGGGAAGAGGATGGAGGCAAGATGTGAAAGAAAAGGTATGAGAGGGATGGGTGCACTTTTATAGGGAAGGAGGGGGAGCTGTGCATTTAGTCAAACACATGTGCACCTTTGAATTTGTCCACATTTGAGTTGTGCATCTTTGAATTTGTCCACATTTGACTAGGGCGGTGGACATTTGACTAGGGTGGTGGTTTTAATTTTTCTTTTGGGTTATGGCATTTAGAACCTTTAATCATTGATTGCCCATAAATTTTGGTGGTTGTGTCAGAATGTGCTTCTGTAAAAAGGAGAAATGTTCAAAATTTCAAGCTCTACACTCTGACAACCATCACATTATCTGATTTATTCCTTAAGGTATCTTTTTTCAGAAAACATGCATTTTCCTAAACCGATAATGAAGAGTTTCAGCTATGAATTTTTTTATTTTTTATTTCTTATTTTTTAGTTGAAAAAATTTAAGCTCTCCTAGCTCTTGAGTGATATGTTCGTGAAAGTTCAAAGTAGTTTGTTTTTTACACATACCTACATATGTTTACTCATTACTTGAGATGCTAGTCTCCCCACCAATGATGCCAAATGTTGGCTCTTTCCCATGGCTTCTATAGGAAGAGCAAGGTATACTTAGTATGTAGGGTTCCGAGGCTTTTTGTTACCTATAGATATATAGGGTTTGTTGTTTGTAGTATACGTGTAGCTTAGGACATTAAGTCGTATTCCGGTGAGAGACATAGGCTTAAGTGTGGTAAGCAAACATAATCCATGCATGTGTAAAAGGAACATGTATCATCATGGTTGAGGTAATGAAGGCTTTCGCCTTCATTGGGGGTTGCAGGGTTTAGGAGGAGTTTAAGGATTAGAAGGAGGTTCCTGTGATGAGAGTGGGAGAGAAGTAAGGAGTCTCACTTGCAACTTTTTCACATACACAATGGGGGAATACACACAAAGGTGGAGGCTAAAAACAATTTTCTTCTTCTTAGTTGTGTAAGCCAAAAGAACTCTCTCTAAGTATAAAAGGAATAGGTGAACCCTATATGTGGGTCTCAAACCAAACTCAGCTAACCTAGGTGGCATACTAACTGAGCCACTAACTAGAGTACATAAAGATAACTATCATCCAGCTATTATTCATGGGCGGTGTACCAACCGCATCTGCACCTAACAAGTCGGAGACATAAATGCACAACGGTCACCCTGGCATATCACGAGTGGAGCTCGATATCTCAACACTCCCCCTCAAGCTCAATCCCAATTCCTACACACCAAGGAGGTCTCTGAACTTGCGCAGCTTCTCTACACCCAATGCCTTTGTGAATATGTCAGCTACGTGATCCTCTGTGCTGACATAAACTAGATCAATAAAACCTACTAGAACCTTCTCCTACACATAGTGATAATGCACCTCAAAGTGCTCTGTTCTAGCATGATAGATTGGGTTATTTGCCAAGTGTATACTGCTCATGTTGTCACAATAAATGACAACTGGCCCATCTCTGATGCATATCATAAAGTAGCTTACACAACCAAGCTACCTCACATGTAGCCATTGCTACACCCCTGTACTCAGCCTCTATGCTCGACAAGGCGACTGTAGGCTGTTTCTTGCTGCTCCAAGTGACTCCAGCACTCCCAAAAGAGAACACATATCCACTAGTAGATCGTTTATCAGAAATACTAGCAGCCCAATCAGCATCAGTGTATCCATGCAACTATATGTGAACCCCGGTCTCATAAAATAGTCCATACTGGAATGTGGACTTCACATACCTCAGTATGCATCTAACCACAACCAAATGCAGTTTCCTTGGAGCCTGCATAAACTGACTTACCAACACAACAACCTAGCTCAAATCTGGCTTGGTAATAGTCATATAAATTAAACTTCCTACTATGCGTCTGTACATAGTAGGGTCTTCCAGAAGCTCACCTACATCTGCACTCAACTTCACATTCTGCTCCAAAGGAACTGAAATAGGCTTACATCCTATCATCCCATATTTGGACAGCATGTCCAATCCATACTGCCTTTACAAGAGCCATGTCCCACTTGTGGATCTAATCACCTCAATGCCCAAGAAGTAATGCAACTCTCCCAAATCCTTCATCTCAAACTTCTGCTTCAATAGCATTTTCACATGAAGGATATCTTATCACTATCATGTGTGATGATCAAATCATCAACATAAATGACAAGCAGCATAATGCCTTTCTCTGTTTTTCTCACATAAAGTGAGAAATCTGCCCTGGAAATCTGAAAGCCAATAGTGACAAGATACTGTCCTATCTTGTCAGACCATGCTCTGGGTGCTTGCTTCAAGCCATACAAGGCTTTCTTCAACCTGCAAAACAAACTCAGGATGAACAGCATGAACATAACCTGGTGGCTCCTCCATATAGACCTCTTCTTGCAAATCACCATGCAAGAAAGCATTCTCTACATCCATCTGATGTAAAGACCATCCCTTTGATGCAACCATAGCAATGATTGCTCTTACGGTTGCCATCCTTGCAATTGGACTGAATGTTTCTTCATAATCAATCCCATATGTCTGTGCATACCCCTTGACAACTAATCTTGCCTTGTATCTGTTCACAGAACCATCTGCATTGTGTTTCACTGTATAAACCCACTTGCAGCCAATTGCATTCTTGTCTTTAGGCAGAGGCACCAATTCCCATGTAGCATTTGCTTCCAAGGCATCCATTTCTTCATCCATGGCTTTCTCCCATTTTTCTTTTCCTATGGCTTGCTCAAAAGAAGTGGGTTCTGGTCCATGTATCACTTTGACCATATAGGCATAGTGAATGGCTGTAAATCAACATATTTCAGCCTATGCACAGGATACTTAACTCTGGTAGACCTATGCAAAATAGGCTCACTACTAGGTGCTCTCAAAACATCCCTTATCTTCCTTACTCCATGTGTAACAACAGAAGGAATACCCAACTCATCATTAAGGCTCTGTTCTGAGCCGCTGGATTCACCATCCACATAAGAGTGACCTGCATTCACATCAACCATGGGCTGATCTACTTTCTCTTTTCCTTTTTGTGATACTTGCATACCACTATCTGCATTGCTTTGAGGAGATCCTCCTGATCTCAATCTGCCTGTCCATGGCAAAGTATGTGAACCACTGCTAGAGGACACAACAGGTCCACTAATATTTTGTGATTGTTGTTGTGAATTCTGTGCAGCATTACCATTTTGTGCATCTACATCATCAATCACATTTACTGGTTTATACCAGTTGCTCATCTCATAAAAAACAACATCTCTACTCACTGTAAACTTATGAGTAGAAGGGTTATAGCATCTATACCCTTTCTGCTATAGAGAATAACCAATAAAGATGCACTTCTCAGCAGTTGGATCCAACTTAGATGTCAACTCATCTGGCACATGAACATAGGCAATGCAACCAAAAACTTTCATTTAATGAGAAATATCTGGTTTCCTACTAGTATACCTCTCCTCTAGCGTCATGCCATGTATTGCTACAGAGGAAGTCCTGTTCATTATGTAGATTGCTGTAGCAACTGCTTCAGCCCAATAATAATCTAGCAGGTCTTTTTTGTTGAGCATGGCATGAGATACCTCTCCAATATGCCTATTTTTCCTTTCTGCAAGTCCATTTTGCTATGGGGTATGATTGCATGAATATTGCTGCTTTATGCCATGCTCCTGCAGGAACCTTGCAAACTCATTTGAGAGGTACTCTCCCCCTCCATCTGACCTTAGGCATTTTATTTCTAGGCCTATTTCCTTCTCAACCATAGCTTTAAAAGCTTTGAAATGCCCAAACACTTCACTTTTCTTTTTCATAGAATACACCCAAACTTTTCTGCTATAGTCATCAATAAAAGTGACAAAATAATGATAGCCTCCAATAGATGTAGCTTTAGTAGTCCACACATCAGAATGGATTAATTCCAATGGCCTGTTACTCTCTTGCACATGTCTAGGAAATGGTTTCCTTGCCTGTTTTCCAAATTGACAGGCTTCACATACCTTATGCATTTCTACAACCTTGAACTTAGGCAATCTTGCAACAGTATTTTGGGCCTCTGCATTAATTTAAGTCACTGTACATTAATATGACCAATGCGTTTATGCCAGATATAATATCTGCAACTACATTGGTCCCATGTGCAAACATTGCTGCACTCAATTCAGACATGTCCGCATCCAACGTGAACATCATGCCATTCTTCTTCCCTTTTGCTATCAAGCGACCTTTATTTTTCATATCGTCAACAAAGCATCCATGAGGATTAAATCTAACTCACAAGCCCTGCTCAACCATTTGACCAATATAAACCAGGTTCTTGGTGATATTCGGGACATGAAATACATCAAACAGGTATTTCTTTTTCCCATCCTGCATAGACAAAGGAATTTTACCAATCTGCACAATAGGATGTGTAGTATCATCACCAGTCTCCACAAATCTTGGTCTTTTCATTTTCCTTGCATCCTGCATCCATTCTGCATGACCTGTCATGTGGTTTGATGCACCTGAGTCAACATACCACACATCATTGCTTTCTTCTGCACTTGTCACAGAATTGGTCATGTGCTACACCATACACAAATGCTCATTTCTGTGATCACCCTGTCTACTAGAGGATGCATAATTGCCTTGCTACAATTTTCCAGTCATGATGTCATTCTGCTTTTTATAGCAGTCTTTAACTAGCAGATGACCCAATTTATCACAGTAGTACTATTCAACATTGCTGTTTGCGTTTTGGCCTCTCTGCCATCCACCACGACCTCTTTGGCTCCCCCTACCTCCAAAGTTACCGCATCCTCCTCCATAGGACTGGTTTTCTTGAATTTGCTGCATATTCTGATTTCCGCCATGGCCTCCAGATCGGCCTACTCTACCTCTGCCTCTACGCTTCTAGCATTTGAGTAGAAGACAGCTTCTTTTGAAGTTCCTCTTGAACAAGAGGCACCACCATTTCTGAGAGAGAGAGAGAGAGAGAGAGAGAGAGAGAGAGAGAGAGAGAGAGAGAGAGAGATGGGAACCATAATAGAGAGCACCGATAGGTTGCATAATTTCAAAATCAAGGTTATACAGTGTTACAAAAAAAATACCAATCATGTAACATACATACACATCAAGAGAGGGGAGAGCCTTAACACACGAACAACTAAAGAAAGATGGTACTACTTTCAAGTGTGCAAGTGATGTTGTTGCCTTCTTGCAAGACAATTTATCTCAAGGAGTTGTAGCCTCTTATGTGGATCCAAACAATGGAACCATTATTAAAAGAGCCTTAACACACGAACAACTAAAGAAAGACGGTTCTACTTTCAAGTGTGCAAGTGATGTTGTTGTTTTCCTGCAGGGGATAATTTATCTCAAGGACTTGTAGCCTCTTATGCAGATCCAAACAATGGGACTGTGCTCGTGTATTTTGGGACATTAAGGTGGGAGCCATAAACATGGAAAATAAGTGGAACTATGAAGTTGTTTCCAATTCACTTCTTTACATGTTTTTCATTGTCCTTTACCAGACATTTGTAATGCTTTTGTGATGCATGCATGGATGGGCTTTGGAATATATGTACAAACAAAGCACATCTGCAACCTTGGGGTTTTCACACATTGATGCCTTTACTAGATATAGAGCCTATTGTAGATGAGGAAGATGAATACATATATGTAACTTTTGAAGGCCATCATGATGTGTTAAGCAATGCTTTGGTGTTCATGACACTTTTGTAGTCAACACTGAGGCCAATAATGTTGAGGGTGTAGATTCTTACCTGCTTAAATGCACTATAAAAAAGTAGCAATCTGAGGACTATCTTGATGAATAGGGAAGTTTCATAGCGAGGGCTTCTTATGTAATTAAGGGTCTATTCTACAAATAGATAGATCACTATTCTACAAACAAATAGATAAGTATTCCTTTAAACTCCTCATGACTCAACCGATAGTCCACATACTCTCACACCTTGTGCATTACATCAAGAGTATCCCAAAATGAAGAAACAATTTCTCAATCACTCTAGATGCCCATAAGGCCATATATAATAGCATTCCGTTTGATGTTGGCATATAACAATTGATTCTTTGAGGAATAGTTACAATATGAAGTGTTTGGAATTTTTGCAATACAAAGTGTTTGGAAACATTCAAAAGGTAATCTGTATTGACACATATGCTAACAATAGTACACTAACACAAGTATGCTAGCAAGAATGGTCACACTATTTTCCTGACATAAGTATGCTAGCATAAGTGTGCTAATAAGTATTCTAGGATAAGTATGCTAACATGTATATGCTAACAAATATGCTAACATTAGTATGCTAACAAGTGTGCTAAGGAGTATGCTAACACGTATGAAAACATTTATACCACTATAACTATGAAATATTCCACTTCCCTATTTAGCAAAACTTTGCCATCCTTGTTTACCCTACTTGCCTAGCTTGCATTATGCAAGAGGATCACATAACTTTTTATTTTTTGCATGCTTCAAAATGAATACCAAATGTCCTTTCCATCCCAACAAAGTAGGAGCACATACGATTATTTCCCTATCTAGCATAGCACAATTTATATGTTGAGTAGCATAGTGTATGGCAATGGATGTGGAACAAATCCAAGATAATCCAAGAACAAATGATAGGTAATGGGTGGAAGCATGTTAATACGCTCAAAAAAGCATGTCCATGGACAATGCTAAGAAGCACAATTGAATAACATGTTTTGTCTTTGTTTGTAAGTGAGCATAATGTTAACTGGCAGTTACAGTTAGCCCATACATGGAGTGTATCTATCTTTTAAATTTAAATTTCAGTTACATGTTTTCCCTCTCTCTCTCTCTCTCTCTTAGTCTCTCAGTCTCTCTCTCTCTCTCTTATTCTCACTTTCACATGCACAGACTTGTAGTCTTCATCCTACCTGCTTCATCACTAGCTCTCTCTCTAACAAAGGTGCAATCTTCCTCCTGCTTGTTCCATCACCAAAAATTGTTGTCCTCCCTTTCACTCACTCTGCTCGTGCTGCTATAGGCAACATTGCAGTGCCTAGATTGCTTCTCTCTCATACACACTCACACACAGCCGCCACAAGCTTCTTCCTGCCTACTCCATTACCAAGAATCCTTGTTGAGTCGGAGGATTGTCTCATGTGGACTCCCTCTCTCTTCAATGACAAATCATTTCAGACTACATTGAAGGGGCTACCACAATCTTGTTAGGATCTCCTTGCAAATCAAGCTTTGGTAAGTATGCTCACGATATGTAGTCACCAGATCATAACTTGAATCCATATTATCCATAAATCTCTTGGGCTCTCTTATATTCTGCAACCTTGATGTTTGCATCCGAAATCTCTAGAAGCTGATGCAGAAAGTTATATGGATTCTTGGTTTATATTGTTCATGATTCAAAGCATTGCTTAGTTCCACACTTTTGTATGTGTGCTACATAGAATATTCCATTACTCACAATCCTAAAGTCTTTGTCTCCTCTTCACTATGTTGGGCATCTTCATCTTTGTCTCCTCACTTGTCCTATTGTCTAGAGTCCCAATCCTCATGGCACATGAAAAGAAACCCCCAATCTAGCCACAATGGCAAATTGCCTGTGTTGTGTGCTAGCCTTTGATAAAATTATAGATCTTTCCAAGTACACTTCAGCAGCCAAGGGAACAAGATCAAGAGGAAGAGAGGATAACAAAGAATATTACTATCTTCTAAGTGTACCTTCTAAGTGTACATGAGATTTATAATTTCATGGAAGCCTATGTTGTGTGCTAGCGTTTGATGAAATTATAGATCTTTCCAAGTACACTTCGGCAGCCAGTGGAACAAGATGAAGAGGCAGAGAGGATTACAAAGAATATTACTATCTCTTAAGTGTATGGGAGATATCTATAATTTCATGGAAGGCTATATAGTGGGTTTCTTTTCATGTGCTAAAGATGTGGACTATCATATGCTAGTTAATGCTAGTTAGGACTTGAAGTATGATGCTAGGGACGTGATTTTTAAGTCCTTGAAAACAATCGTCATATCAAAAGCTTTTTGCCCAAGTCCTACCCTCTCCAAGTTAATTGTCTCTACATCATTCAAAGTCACAACTAGGAAAGGCTATTCTCTTAGCTTGACTAAGCAATTGACAATGGGAATAATGAAAGATGAAGCCTTCTGAGGTAGGACTTGTGGGCTGAATAGCATACATGGTGTGTTGCATCTATGTATATTGAAATTGTCTGCTATATAGGTTTGAGTAGCACAAACAGTGAGCTATATAGTATACATAGCTCCATATCTATGTGCGCACTAAAACTATGCACTATGTAGCAGATTTTGTGGAGTGTATATAGCCTTGTATAGCATAGATAATGTTGTATAGTTCATACATGTTGTGCCCCATATATTTGTATTGAAATTGTCTACTATGTTGCTAGAGTGTGCTACATAACATATGCGTGTTAGCCGTTGAGAGCATTGCTTAGTTCTAGCCTGCACTAAATTGCAGGTTTTGGGTTTACATTTGAGCTACCAAACAAGGTGAGCCAATGCAAGGCAACATGGGAAGATCTATTGAACCAAGAATATGGGACAATGTCATAAGAAATTATGAAGCTAGAAAGAAAAGAGAACAGTGCACAAGAGAGAAATGCAGGAGGGAAGTTACTATACATGGAATTGATGACTTGCAGAAGTGAAGGATTGTTAATAAAACTGTGAAATTTTTGATAGCATGACGATTGGCATGGGTGCAGAACTCAGGACTTTACTTTGCAATTCAATATTGGAACATCCTTGGGTTCAATGCCTTCATGACCTTTCATCAAGAGAAAAAGGTGATGCTCAGGCATGCCTCATTGACAATGATCATAGTACACTGGCCATTGTAAAGCAACCAGCTTCCAAAGATGAGTTATTTTTGAAGAAAAGTGCATTGAATATGCCAATGAACTCCAATCAGTGCATTCTCCTAGAAAAGGTCTCAAGATTACTTCAAGTTCCTAGATGTAGCTTGTATGAGGCAAGATCCAGAGTCTATGCATGGGCTGATGATGGTAATGGACTATTCTCATTGGCTGCATGTTGGAAGCAACACTACACTAGCCCAATCAGTGATGAAATAAAGGAGCTTGTACAATCATTTTGGGAGGCTGAGATGCATGTTTCCCCCAACAAGAAGGAGATTGCCCCGAGAAAGAGTTGGCACATAAATATTTACATCAAGCACCCAGTGCACCTTCTTGAGGAGCCTCAGGTAATGCCCTACTAAGTTAGTGCATGATTGATAGTGCCTACTTTGCAACTTACCAGTGACATGATGATAGTTACAGTATGATATGCTGATTTCCACTGTCATATGCTATTAACCGAACTCATGGTATGGTTTTGTGATAATAGTGGGAGAGAAGGAAGGAGTCTCACTTAGCTAGTTTGCAACTACCAAGTTTGTGGTAGAGCTACCTAGTTTGGAGTAGGCTAGAACTATGAAAGTTACTTTGTATCTATATAGTTTGTAGAGACTTAACTTGTATACTACTACACAACAACCTAATTTCAAGAAAGCTATTTAGGAGCTAGTCATTCTGAGGACTTTGCAGTTTGTATTATGAAACTCGTAGCATGAATCCACCTCAGTATTGTGCAACAAGGCAATATGTAGTCTATAAATAAAAGCATAAATTTGAAATAGTCGATAAGGTAGTGCCAAGATGATAAGCATGAAGAAATAACTTGAGGTATTTCAAGGAGATGTACTAGATGAATCACATATGATTTCAACCCTATCCACTTTTAGTAGACATCCTTTTTATTTGGTGAGAATCGAGTATGGGCAGCCAAAAAAGAAAATATAAGCTCTTGAACCTATGTTGAGATTGAATTTATCCTTCCCTTCCTTTGACATGTATCCAAAGGCAATGACCCATCTGCAAATCTAGTAAGCCTATTTTGGGCTGCATAGAAGTCCCTCTAATGAAAGTTTAATGCTTTTGATGCTACATGAACACTAAGATGAGGTAGATCACTTGACCCTACATTCATTAACCATGCTAGACAATTTGACAAAAAGCTAATCAAAAGACTTTGGTTGTTTCACCATGCTCAATCTATTCCAAAGTCTACACACGATTGCTTCATGGACTTGAGCTTTAGATTTTCCTCTTTTATCTTGTAAACTTCTAAGTGATAGATGAGAGCACTTTTTTACTTAGCTGTTGTCATTGTTGATTGTTAGTTGCCCATTCAACTATTGTATAATTGAATCCCTCAACCCGGTTGTCTTGTGTTGCTATATTTTCCTCCTATCCTTGTACTCCCTTATGGTGATTTGCTCACATCTTGCACATGACAAAATATCTAAGGATGATGGGACCAAACATATGTAGAATGTCTCTCTATCCATACTTTATGGTTGGGTCTACATCCTCATGAGGTGTTGGCTCTAGCCTTTACAATCATCTACCTCTTTATACTTTTTGCTTCATTCCTGATTGTCTTGGTCATCATTGGCCTCACCCCATGAATACAATAATCTCAACAAAAGTACCTATAAACTCAAGATGATAGGCTCCAAACTACTAGTTTCTTATAGCAAGCCATTTGTCTCTTAGGGAGGGTCATTAGCAAAAGCTATAGATGGGAGGCTTCAAACTCTAATTTTTAAGTGAAAAATGTGATTATAAAACTAACAATGGGGTTTATAGTACAGGCAGCTTTATAGATCAATTTGTTAAGAGGATTCTTCTTCTAGAAGTTACTTAGTACTCAATGCAAAGGCCCTTCATTGACTAGAGATGCTACAAGCTATTTGTCTCAAGTAGCGTAGCGGATCCAAAGTCCCTATTGAATTTATAGAGAGAAGAATTGATTGGAGGGAGATATTATAATAAATTGCAAAGAGGCACTACCACAAGAGACCACCAAAAATGTATCCAAGAACCCAACGCCAAGTGCACTCCATGAGTCTTCCCGCTTCATGTAACATGGAGTTGTCATAGTTGATGCCCCTTGTTGGTTGCTTGTCTCTATCATAAGAAAAACACAAGCCTCTACCGGAGCAAGAGATAGAGAGTGGTTGAGAGAGAGGTCGATAGGTAGAGAGAGAGAGAGAGAGAGAGAGAGAGAGAGAGAGAGAGAGAGAGAGAGAGAGAGAGGAGATGGCAAAGACAGTGAATACAAAAATGGTTTCAAGAGAGTAGGAGCAACAGCTGAATACATGTATTCACCTCCTTTGTTTGATCTCATGACTTTAGGTAGCCAAGAGGATTTAAAATGGTGGCATGTGAGTAAAAAAAGAAATGATGTGCAATCTTTCCCCACTAAAAACTATGCCAATACCTCTAGATACTTCAATTTACTCTTTTGTTGTAATTCAATTTCTAGTTTACAGTTTTGCTTCATATTTGGATCATGAACACATGCCAAAAGTTGGAAAAAATTTGGTATGAAGTAGAGGTATTTTGGGAACTCCTTTGAGCTCTTCTGGCTCCTTTTTGGGCTCTCTTGGCTCTGGCTTGGACTGTGATCCATTTATCCTCATCTTTTATCCTTCTCATTTTCTCAACATGAGCATCATCATCATCAACGTCATTACTTGCATTTGTATTTGATTTTTTTAATTGTGCTTTTGCATTGGACTCTTCCCAAAATAAGGAACTACATCAAAACTCAAATTTGAATGTATATCATCATCATTTGCATCCAAGAATTCATCATCAAACTTAGAAAAAATGTCAAAGAATATTTATGACATATATGGGATGAAAATGGGAATTTTTGGAATGTATTTGATCATTCATTTCTTGCTGGAAATCTTTAAAAAAAAATCCCCTTAATGATATAAACTCAGTCCACTTGCAAGAATGATCATGTGCTGCATTTTGGGGTGTGTACATATTATGAGTGGTAATCGTCGAGTAGATTATCTGAGAAACACTCAATAGATTTATACTTGAATGACTATTTTTTCATGGAATATATATATATTTAAAATCTCAATCTATGGCAATGCTCATAACAACAAATTATTCTTTAATTGATTTTATAGTAAACCTTTAGGTATTTTTGCAACTTTGAAAGTTTCTCATTTATTGCACCTAATAAAACTCATACTAGGGATTAAAAAAGAGGCAAGATTACATAGGGATAAGGCCTTATGGATACATTACTCACTTAAATGTCCAAATTTAGTGACATAAAAATAACCTTATTGGTCTATTTTAACTTTAATCTTGCACCAAGGTACAAAGAGTTAGAGACATAAACCCTTGGTTTGAATGCTCTCATGATGCAATTGTGTGATTTATTTTTGCATAGTCATTGTATTTTCTATAGTCTTCAAGATGCCATGTTAAGTGTCGATACCTATTAAATTTTTACTAATACTCCTAGGGCTATTGTAAGAACAAAATTATGACTAGTGGCATTGGTCACTTTTGAGTAGATATGCTTATTAATACCTCCACTCAAGCTTGTGAGATTGCCAAGAATTCTTTGTTTTTCACTCTTTCTAATTTCTAACTCAATAGAGGGATGGATGTATATTTTAAGAGTCAAAGATGTAAACTATGAATTCATACAACTCTAAATTTAGAATTCATAAACTAAAAATTTAGCTTCACAAACTATACATTTAGAATTGAACTACAAATTTATCTCTATAAAGTGGAAATTTAAATATAAAAACTTTAAATTTAGAACTACAAACTATATATTAAGGTATGCACATTGAAGATTCAAAATTTCCAAACTCTAAATTCAAACCTCAAAAAATACAGCTTGCACTAAATCATGAAAACAACTATGACATATTCATATTGTTAGGTCAAAGAACATTATAATTACTTGATTCAAAAGCCATAGTCTATCAATCCATAAGAAGTTTAGGTTTTCATGAGAAGGTAATGGCAATCCTTCAATAAGAAGCTACATCTACATGAGATGATAATGAAAACATGAAAAATTAAGTTTGGCATCAATCCATAAAAGCTAGAACATGCTCTCTAGACCTCATGAGCTAAATGATCTATGTAGTCCAGATGTCCACAATGCCTCTCCACAAACTCATAATCAAATTTGCTATCTCTTGCCATGTGGGTAGCCATATCTTTTGTATAGCAAGGGAGTTAGAAGACTAAGTCCAATAAGTCAGTATCTAACCATGCTTAAATTATACATGTACATCAAATAAATTACTCACTAATCAAGAGGTGCATCAAAAGTCATAGTCTATCTCCTCATCATATATCATGAGAACTACTTCATGCTGCACACTTGAAGGCCCTACCTCCAAGAAGTTGTTTATAAGCATTCCTTCCAAGTATCCTGTGCAAATCTCTTTGGCATTGTCCACTGCCATGCATGGACGTCCTCAGTGAGTTGCTACTTTCATCTTAGGTCCTATACCTACACCAAGCTCAAGCACAAAATCCCCAATTGGACACATCAACATCATAGAGCTACTCTTTTTGAACCCACCATGCCACTATCCACCCTTTCCCTCTTTTATGCAGCATACACTAGTAGGCAAGTAATGGGTGATGAAAAATTATCCACTCACACCTTAAGGGATTTTGCAACTTTATTTGCCCTATCAAGTTAGTGATGTGCCTTCTTGCCCATCCTAGATAACAATAGAATTTGAAAGGCAATAATCTACATGAACTACAGATTGAAGAAGTTAGGATAGATTGAAGAAGTTAGGAGAGAAAAATAATATAAGAACAAACAGGAACATGACAATGATGTAAATAGCCAAACGATATACCTTGGCACCAAAGACAACATTATATGCAACATCAATGCAATCTCTTGTCTCCATGATCCACCTACATGTATTCACTATAAGATGCCAATAGCCGAGTGCAATTCACATAAACAAAACATTATCAACAACTATGATAACTCACTTACAAGAAACCTCTAGTCTCATTTGTCTCACCGAATACTCAAGAAATTAAGTGGATACAAGTGAATACACCACTAATTTCGATCCATAATCATCCATCATAGATGAAGCAATAGCAAGTGAGCATGAGACATGGTAATCATTTCAAATGTTCTATCCAAAGATTCCCCCCTTGATTCCACTCACTATAGATCATGTAGGAAGGTCAATCACACAAAAATCCAACCTCCATGCAGCATTTTTTCCATTACATGACTTCTTCATGCCATCAAGTTCATGGTAGAACTTTATTATGATTTGAAAAGTCCCATCATAACTGTATTGCTTAACTTGTTTTCCAATCACACTCCCAAACTTTGTATTTTCCTTCTGAGATATGACTTAGAAATGATGAGAAAGTGGACAAAGGAATATACACCATATCCATACTACACACTTTCTTTTCTCCTTTCATGGATCATTGTCTACAATAAAAAAGGACCCTAAATTAAATTTTTAAGAAGCTTATAATGGTTGTGAAACATGAAAGGAAGAGTCATAAGAAAATAGACCTGTGTTAGAAGTGCCTGTTAGTTTACGTCTTCCACCTCGTTTGTTATTTGGAGTGACATGACTTGACTTTTGATTTTCTACTATTGCTTTTTGTTCCTCTTCAAGCCTGTCCTTTTGTGCCTTATCCATGTTGTCCAATGAACCTGCGTTTGACTTGCACTCACCTTTTAAATGGTGATCATAAGTTTCCTTCTCCTCATTTCATTCTTCATCTCGATCCACCATGGACAGTGCTTCCTCTCCCACTCCTTAAGCAATATGTGACCATCCTTATGATTATTCTCTCTAAAAATATGAGAGGTGTACATGCAATAAGTAGCAGGTGCAAACATAGTCCAAGCCTTGCAAATGGATGGTAGCACCTTAAGAACCTTATTTGCAGCCAAATAATAGAGGTACATGAATGATAGTTTAGGATAACATAAGAAAATACAAGATAATACAAAGATATCTTTCCATTGAATTTGCCTGTAAACCAATCATCTACTTACATTTGTAAGATCAATGTGCTTAGATGGAACAATAACAACTATCATCAATGGAGAAAAAGGCTCAAATAGAAAATGCCTATGTCTCACTATAATACCATCAAAGTATTCCACAATAGAAGAATGGTCTAGAAGTGTAACTACACCTTGATGATTTCATCACTTGGTCAAGTCATCTCCTTGCATCTACCAATACATGGTCCATCTCGGGGGGTTCACCTAAAAAAATTTAGCGTACCATGTGCATTCAAAAGGAGGGGTATTTTAATCCAACTTTTTGGAAAATTTTAACAAAACTACAATAATAGGAGGGGTTTTTTAATTCGATTTTTGAAAAAAATCATTTAGTTCATAAGTAAAGAGGAGTGTTTTTATTGTGGGAGAAATTTTAGTTGAGGGGTCTCTTTAATACCCTTTGAATGCACATGATACATAGGGTTTCTTAGTAGTGCACCCCCCGAGTGGTTCATCCACACTTGTTTTGCAGCAGCAGCCAAGGTATGAAACCATGGTCAATCATAGGCATCCCATAACTCTCCTTTATATTGTCATCTGCACCAAGAAGAGAAAGACATTAGGGATGGGGTATCAAAAGGGCCTTCAATTAGTGTTTCCTAATTTCAAGGGGTTAGAGAGGGATTTGAGGTGTACCAATGAGAGTGCTCCTTTGTGTGGGGCAATGGTATATTGAGGTAGAGGGATGGAAGGCATGCAAAGATCCCCTATTGGCTATTCCACTTACATTGGGGACCACCCAAACCATCCTCCCCCCCCTTAACCCATGCTTGACCACCCTCCTAGGTGCATGCACCCCATATCAGCCCCAAATCTCATTTAAGTCTTTGTGGGCCCTTGTGGGCGAATTTGTCTTCTTCTTGGGTGTATTGTAGGTCTATCACCTCTTTCTCTGCTCCTCTACTCTAGTCCGATTTCCCTCTCCCTCGATGAATTTCTTTTGCCCTCTCCCTCCATTGTGGGACCTTTTGGATGAATTTCTTTTGTCCTCTAGCTTACTGCAGGCCTGCCCCCTTTCTCTGCTCCTTTGGTCTAGTCCAACTGTCCTCTTCCTCCATTGTGGGATCCTTTGAATGAATTTCTTTTGTCCTCTAGCCAACTGCAAGCCTGCCCCCCTCTCTCTTCTCCTCTACTCTGGTCCAACTGCTCTCTCCCTCCATTTTTCAAAATTTGGGTTGCAGCACCTCCTATAGCTAGTCTTCTCTCTCCTGCTCTTCTCACTATTTCTGTGCCTCCTCTTGCTCTATGCTCTACCTTTGCATTCTATTTCCTCTCTTGATCTGCCCTCTCTTGCTCTTTGGCCTCTTGCTCAGCCCCCTCCTATAGGTTCTCTTTCCCTTCTACAGGCGCTTTTGTTTTTTGTACATGTGCTCTTTGCCCTCCTACAAGTGCTTTTACTTCTGCTACAGCAACTGTTTGCCCTCCTACAGGAGCTTTTTCCCTCTTTCTTTTCCCTCTCATATAGGATAAAACTTCTCTTTCCCCACCTATAGCTATTGTTTTTCCAACAGGCATGGTTTGGAATAGTGACACAATATGGCAATCTTGTGAGCTCTAGTGTGTTCTAAAGGCATGGTCAAGAAGAAAGTGACACAAGCTAGCAATATTGTGAGCTCCACTGTGTTGTAGAGGCATGGTCAAGAACAAAGTGACCAAAGTGACAAAAGCTAGCAATATTGTGAGCTCTAGCGTGTTCTAGAGGCATGGTTAGGAAGAAAGTGATAGAAGTTGACAATATTGTGAGCTCTAGTGTGTTCTAAAATACTAAAAATGCATTGGATGACTTAAACTTACAATTTGACTAACTAGATAGTCCACATAAGCTTCCCAAGATGAAGGATGTCTTTCTATGTACCTTCCTTGCCTATCTTCTTTACAAGTGTGGGTGTCAAGAGCCTATTTTAACATAGGAGTGGGAAGTAGTGGAATCTTTTATATAACTGACAATGGATTGTCTCTAAGTTATGTGCAGGTATACCTTTTAGTCATGGATAATGAAATGTATAGTCCTTCAACTTTACTTGAAATGGTGAAATGGTAGGCAAGAATCTAAAGAAATGCATGAAAAATGTCCAGTATATCCCTAATGCAACATCAAACAATGTGTTTGACTACCACAAGCTGTCCATAAATTCTAGGTTGGACATTTTGGCATTTGCATAGGTTTTTTTCATATCTTGGAGGACATTAAAAACATTGATGCATTTTATTTTGATGGTTTTATTGTGTGGTTTCATGCCTAAAGTTTTCATGTCTAAAGCTTACAGTTTATACCTATTTGCCTTGCTTGCATCATGCAAAGGTCAATGAACATTGGACGAGAGGAAAAGTTATAGAGAATGATCACGATTAAAGGAGACAATGCTATGATGGTAAGCATCCTATGTATTGATTTATATTTTATGGTCTTTTGATGTAATGTGCTTGGTTAGGTCTTCTAATGTAATGGTTGGATTAATGCAAGAGAAAATTGAGATTAAGGAGTTATATCCTCGACAAGCCAACTTTCATAGCACATTTGGTTGAAATCACTCATTGGTGCACTATATTAGTCAAGCATGAGGATACATTATGGACTTCCACATCCAATTTTTGGGAGGCTATGGGATAGAGGGGGAGAGAGAGAGAGAGAGAGAGAGAGGACACACATAAACACACACAAACACACACACACTCACACACAAAAGAAGAAGGGGACACACACACACACACACACACACACACACACACACACACACACACACACACACACACACACAGAGGATAGACACAAACACACACACACACACACACAAAAGAAGAAGGGGAGAGAGAGAGAGAGAGAGAGAATGTGAGAAAGAGAGAGACGGAAAGAGAGAGAGAGACAGAGACAAAGATAGAGAGATAGAGAGGGGGTGAGGGAGAGTCACACACACACAGAGGCCAAGTTTCACCCTACATCCCCAGAAGAAGTGTTTAAGAGCTAGGCACCAATGTGGGGAAAATGTGGTGGCTAGGGTTACATAGTACAAATCACACACATGAACAAAGATCAACACTTGGGTCTCAAGCATTGCATGACAGAGGGACCAGGAGAGAGAGAGAGAGAGAGAGAGAGAGAGAGAGAGAGAGAGAGAGAGAGAGCTACTACCTTGAAAGAAGTATTTAAGAGCCAATCCATTGATGTGGGCAAAACTATAGCTAGGTTACATAGCACAGTCTCAAACTACACACATGAACAAAGATCAACACCTAGGTTTCAAACATCGCATGTAATTTTTGATCTTGATATATTGCGAGTGAGTATGCTCTAAATAGAGACAAGGGCTTTCATCCCTTCTCTCTATAGAATAAAAAAGGTCTTTCATCATCACAATTGTGAACAAAAGGTAGCTACTCTATTACTCAAAGAACTCGACCCCACATCCACCAATCTTTCCATGCCGATTCCATGAGGAAAGGTAGGTTGTGGATGATGTGGTTTCAAAAACTTGAGTTCCATTAAGTTTGGGTTGTAATGTGTGATTCTAGGTGTTAATTTTGTGACATTCCTTATAAATTGTATTATGTAGCAATACTCATTGTCTTCAAGTTGATGCCAATGGAGATGGGATTGAAAATCTTCAGGCTTCTTCTATCTTTTAACAAATCTTACATGTGTCATGACTCCTATTGAAGAAACTAAAATATTCTCTTCCATCCATTTGTGTCAAAGAAATCAACATATAAGACTGATAGAAACTTAAATAATGTCATTAGAGAGGTCCTGAGGGTGTAGATCCATAGCTTGCTGATCAGCATGACATTGCTGTAGGGGCTAAGCCATAAGAGTCTATCGAAATTTGCAAGACGAACTTCCTAATGTTCCCAATCAACAGGAAATGCAAGCATTTAAAGGATGGCATGAGAGAGCCAGAAAAGTTATGTATTGGCTGTCTATCAGTATTTCAGATTCTATGATTGTGCATATTCAGGATGCAAGTACGCTAAAGGAGGCATGGGACACTTTGGCAAAAATGTACAGAACAAATACACAAGCCAGGAAAATGCAGCTCAAACAGGAGTTGCACAATGTGCAGAGAGAAAATTTGAGCATAAATGACTACCACATGAAGGTGAAGAAAATTGCAGATGCACTTGCTTCCATTGGGTCGCCAGTGGAAGATGATGATCTAGTTTCTGTGACCTTGAATGGTCTAGGAAAGGATTATGCACAGTTCGGGACATCCATTGCCGTCCGTGAAAAATTTCCTGATTTTGAAGAGTTGTTTGCTCTTCTAATTTCTGAAGAGCAGAGAAATGGGGGTGCATCTTCTTAAGGAGGAACTTCAAAAGAAACTATCTTCTACTCAAATGCTGGAAGAGGTAGAGGCAGAGGTAAAGGAGGCCGATCTGCAGGCCGTGGTAGAAATCAAAATATGCAGCAAACTCAAGAAAACCAGTCCTATGCAGGAGGACGTGGTAACTCTAGAGGCAGGGGGAGCCAAAGAGGCCGTGGTGGATGGCAGAGAGGCCAAAATGCAAACAGCAATGTTGAATGCTACTACTATGGTAAAATGAGTCATATGGCTAAGGACTGCTACAAAAAGCAGAATGACATTATGAATGGAAAATTGCAGCAAGGCAACTATGCATCTTCCAGTAGACAGGGTGATGACAAAGCATCTATTTATGGTGCATCATATGACCAATTCTGTGACAAGTGCAAAGGAACGAAATGATGTGTGGTATGTTGACTCAGGTGTGTCAAACCACATGACAGGTCATGCAGAATGGATGCAGGATGCAAGGAAAATGGAAAAACCAGGATTTGTGGAGACTGGTGATGATACTACACATCCTATTGTGTAGATTGGTAAAATTCCTTTGTCTATGCAGGATGGGAAAAAGAAATACCTGTTTGATGTATTTCATGTCCCAAACATCACCAAGAACCTGGTTTCTATTGGTCAAATGGTTGAGCAGGGCTTGCAGGTCAGATTTAATCCTCATGGATGCTTTGTTGAGGATATGAAAAATAACGGTTGCTTGATAGCAAAAGGAAAGAAGAAGGGCAGGATGTTTACATTGGATGCGGACATGCCTGAATTGAGTGCAGCAATGTTTGCACATGGGACCAGCGTAGTTGTAGATATTGATATCTAGCATAAACGCATTGGTCATGTTAATATACAGCGACTTAAATCAATGCAAGCCCAAAATATTGTTGCAGGATTTCCTAAATTCAAGGTTGCAGAAATGCATAAGGTTTGTGAAGCCTGTCAATTTGGAAAACAGGCAAGGAAACCATTTCCTAGGCATGTTCAAGAGAGTAAAAAGCCATTGGAATTAATCCACTCTGATGTGTGGACTACTAAAGCTGCATCTATTGGAGGCTATCACTATTTTGTCACTTTTATTGATGACTTCAGCAGAAAAGTTTGGGTGTATTTTATGAAAAAGAAAAGTGAAGTGTTTGGGCACTTCAAAGCTTTTAAAGCTATGGTTGAAAAAGAAACAGGCCTGCAAATAAAATGCCTAAGGTCAGATGGAGGGGGAGAGTACCTCTCAAATGAGTTTGCAAGGTTCTTGCAGGAGCATGGCATAAAGCAGCAATATTCATGCAGTCATACCCCACAGCAAAATGGAATTGCAGAAAGGAAAAACAGGCATATTGGAGAGGTATCTAGGGCCATGCTAAATGAGAGAGATCTACTAGATTATTATTTGGCTGAAGCAGTTGCTACAGCAGTTTACATAATGAACAAGACTCCCACTGCAGCAATACATGGCATGACGCCAGAGGAGATGTATACTGGTAGGAAACCAGACATTTCTCATTTGAAAATTTTTGGTTGCATTGCCTATGTTCATGTGCCAGATGAGTTGAGGTCCAAGTTGGATCCAAAAGCTGAGAAGTGCGTCTTTATTGGTTATTCTCTGTAGCAGAAAGGGTATAGATGCTATAACCCTTCTACTCGTAAGTTTACAGTGAGAAGAGATGTTGTTTTTGATGAGATGAGCAGTTGGTATAAACCAGTAAATGTGATGATTGATGTAGATGCACAAAATGGTAATGCTGCATAGAATTGACAGCAGCAATCACAAAATATCAGTGGACCTGCAGTGTCCTCTAGCAGTGGTTCACATACTTTGCCATGGACAGGCAGATTGAGATCAGGAGAATCTCCTCAAAGCAATGCAGATAGTGGTATGCAGGTATCACGAAAAGGAAAAGAGAAGGTAGATCAACCCATGTTCGATGTGAATGCAGGTCACTCTTATGTGGATGGTGAATCCAGTGGCTCTGAATAGAGCATTGATGATGAGTTGGGTATTCCTTCTGTTGTTACACCTGGAGTAAGGAAGACCAGGGATGTTTTGAGAGCACCTAGAAGTGAGCCTATTTTGCGCAGGTCTACCAGGGTTAGGTATCCTATGGATAGGCTGAAATATGATGGATTTACAGCCATTCACTATGCCTATATGGTCAAAGTGATACAGGAACCAGAACCCACTTCTTTTGAGCAAGCCATGGGAAATGAAAAATGGGAAAAAGCCATGGATGAAGAAATGGATGCCTTGGAAGCCAATGCTACATGGGAATTGGTGCCTTTGCCTAAAAACAAGAATGCAATTGGCTATAAGTGGGTTTATAAGATCAAGCACAATGCAGATGGTTCTATGAACAGATACAAGGCAAGATTAGTTGTCAAGGGGTATGCACAGACATAAGGCATTGATTATGAAGAAACATTCAGTCCAGTTGCAAGGATGGCAATTGTAAGAGCAGTCGTTGCTATGGGTGCATCAAAGGGATGGTCTTTACACCAGATGGATGTAAAGAATGCCTTCTTGCATGGTGATTTGCAAGAAGAGGTCTTTATGGAGCAGCCAGCAGGTTATGTTCATGCTATTCATCCTGAGTTTGTTTGCAGGTTGAAGAAAGCCTTGTATGGCTTGAAGGAAGCACCTAGAGCATGGTCTGACAAGATAGGACAGTATCTTGTCACTATTGGCTTTCAGATTTTCAAGGCAAATTTGTCACTCTATGTGAGAAAAACAGAGAAAGGGATTATGCTGCTTGTCATTTTTGTTGATGATTTGATCATCACAGGTGATAGTGATGAAGATATCCTTCATGTGAAAATGCTATTGAAGCAGAAGTTTGAGATGAAGGATTTGGGAGAGCTGCGTTATTTCTTGGGCATTGAGGTGATTAGATCACCAAGTGGGATACAGCTCTTGCAGAGGCAGTATGGATTGGACATCATGTCCAAATATGGGATGACAGGCTGTAAGCCTATTTCAGTTCCTTTGAAGTAGAATGTGAAGCTGAGCACAGATGCAGGTGAGCTTCTGGAAGACCCTACTATGTATAGACGCATAGTAGGAAGTTTGATTTATATGCCTATTACCAAGCCAGATTTAAGCTATGCTGTTGGATTGGTAAGTCAGTTTATGCAGGCTCCAAGGAAACCGCATTTGGACGCGGCTAGACGCATACTCAGGTATGTGAAGTCCACATTGCAGTATGGACTATTTTATGAGGCTGGGGTTCAGATACAGTTGCATGGATACACTGATGTTGATTGGGCTGGTAGTATTTCTGATAGACGATCTACCAGTGGATATGTGTTCTCTTTTGGGAGTGCTGCAGTCACTTGGAGTAGCAAGAAACAGCCTACAGTTGCCTTGTCGAGCACAGAGGCTGAGTACAGGGGTGCAGCAATGGCTGCATTCGAGGTAGCTTGGTTGCATAAGCTACTCTATGATATGCATCAATCTACAGATGGGCCAATTGTCATTTATTGTGACAACATGAGCAGTATATACTTGGCAAATAACCCAGTCTATCATGCTAGAACAAAGCACATTGAGGTGCATTATCACTATGTGTGGGAGAAGGTTTTACTAGGTCTTATTGATCTAGTTTATGTCAACACAGAGGATCCAGTAGCTGACATATTCACGAAAGCATTGGGCACAGAGAAGCTACGTAAGTTCAGAGACCTGCTTGGTGTGCAGGAATTGGGATTGAGCTCGAGGGGGAGTGTTGAGATATCAAGCTCCACTCGCGATATGCCAGGGTGACCATTGTGCATTTATGTCACCGACTTGTTAGCTGCAGACGCGGTTGCTACACCGCCCACGAATAATAGCTGGATGATAGCTATCCTTATCTACTCTAGTTTTTGGCTCAGTTAGTATGCCACCTTAGTTAGTTGAGTTTGGTTTGAGACCCACATATAGGGTTCTTCTATTTCTTTATACTAGAGTTCTTTTTGGCTTTCACAACTAAGAAGAGGAAAACTGTTTTCAGCCTCCACCTTTGTGTGTGTTCCCCCATTGTGCATGTGAGAAAGCCGCAAGTGAGACTCCTTCCCTCTCTCCCACTATCTTCACAATATGAGGAGAAGGCATTTGAGTAGCTCGGTTATCCGGTAGGTCCTAGTTTGGACACCAAATGGGGGCCATGTGTGGCGTAATGGTTGGACAGCTTTAGATAGAGTTGGCACACTGCCAACTAGGCTACATGCAAGTGCGAGAAGGCATCCCTTGACTGACCGCACTAAGGGTAGATGGAGCATTTCCAGGGGCAGCCCACTCTTGGGTTGCGGGGCTCGTTTGGAGCCTCAGATGATCCCGGATGGCTATGGGCCAAACGGAGGCCGTAGGTCAGTTGCTCTCTTTTGTGCACCGGTTCTATCGTATGGTCGGTGTCCTATTTCAAGACCGACCCCTAATCGACCGTTTTGGACAAACTGGGTTGGCCACCCAATTGAGCCTAACCGACTATGACTCGTGGCTATATAAGAGCAAGCCCGTGAAGCCCATTTCATCACTGGCTACAACAACCCTGATTCCTTAGCATCCAACCTCCGTCTTCTACTATTTTCGGCATTGCATCGAAGCTTCTTTCACAGGAGCGCATGGTTGGGAGGCAGTGCCATCTATTGTATCGATTCTACAGTAATCAAAATTTTGATTCTCCATACTATCTTGTTTTCTCTCTTGCGTACAAGATCCTATTATCTGTTGAGCATAGACGTTGTATTGTTTTGTTACATGGTATCAGAGCTCGGACTCTAGCAAGAAGATTTGGTAGTGTGTTTCTGTTTGCGAGCATATTGTGAGAGATGGCCAGCCCGCAAGACTGTGAATCCCACCGTTCGGCAAAAGCGAAAAGTCGGACAGTTCTAACTATCCTCTTTGGAAGTTCAAGATGAAGACCATCTTAAGTGCATATGAGCTTTGGTACACTGCTACTGGGGTGGACGTGAGGCTGGTTGCGAGACCGGATCCAGCCAATGCAGGACAACAGATAGTACCAACTGTGGATGAGATTCTCACATGGACAAGAAGAAATGCAGATGCACTGTGTTCTATTGTCTGCAGTGTTAGTGATTCCGTCATGGCGTTAATTCAACATGTCACCACAGTGCAGGAGGCATGGAGGGTCTTGAAAAATCAGTACGAGACCACGAATCAGATGCGGATTCAAAATCTGGAGACTCAACTCACGAATGAAAAATTGTATGAGTCTGAAGAACTAGAGAAGTTTATCACCAGGGTGAAGAATCTATGCGATCAAATGACTGTGATTGGCATCACCATCACCAGCGAGAATCTAGCACGAAGGTGCATATGGATTCTCCCACCAAAGTACGATGATCTTGTTATGGCGCTGAATACGCAGAACAAAAATCCACCCCTCAACTTTGAGGATTTCAGCGCGATGCTTCTGGAGGAGGAGATGCATCAAAAGATGAGCACTGGAGAAGATTCGGCTAACTGGACCGGATCAAAGAAAGGTAAGGGTAAGGACTCTAGTAACCCATCTTGTTTTGATGATAAAAAGAGAAAGAAGAAGATCAAGTGCTTCTATTGCAACAAGGCAGGGCACAAGCAGAATGAGTGCCGAAAGAAGATTGCAGATGAGAAGAACGGAGTAAAGAAAGAGTCCAGCAACAACGCGTAGGCAGTACCAATAGAGCTGTTCGTAGCAATTGAGGAGATTTGCATGGAGGCAGTTCATGTACCTGCCGATGAACCTTGGATCATTGACAGTGGTGCATTGCGCCACATGACCAGTCGGAAGGATTGGTATACCTCTCTACAGTCGGTAGGGAATGACATCATGGTAGCAGTCGACAATGATGCAAAATGTCCAATAAAAGGAAAAGGTATGATCGCTCTCAAGTCAAATGGAGTTCTAAAACAGTTGTCCGATGTTCTTTATGTGCCAGATATCAAGAGGAACTTGTTGTCTGTTTCTACAATCACGGATTGGGACCTCAAAGTTCAATTCGATAAGAATGGTGCACAGATCCTGGATCTTAAGGTTGTTGGTAAAGGTACACAGCGCAACAACATTGACGAACTCTCAACTTTTAGTGCTCGAGCGGATGTGAAGAACACTAAGCTGTGGCATGAGAGGTTTGGTCATCTAAAGCTTAGTTCTTTGAAGGAGATGCATAAAAGTGGAATGATTGCAGACCTACCATAAATTTCAGATCTGCCCAATGTATGTGAATCTTGTATTATGGGCAAGCAGCATCGACAGCCATTTCCTAAAGAGGCTAGCAGAGCAAAGGCTCCTCTAGAGCTCGTTCACAAAGACCTCTATGGAAAGATGGAGATGGAAGCTTTGGGTGGTTATCGATGACTATAGTAGAAGGATATGGATATACTTCCTAAAGATGAAAGACGAGGCTTTCAGTAGGTTCAAGGAATGGCATGTAATGGTCGAGAAAGAATTGGGGAGGAAGGTGAAGAAGTTGAGATCACAGACAGAGGTGGAGAGTTCACATCGACTGAATTCGAAAGTTACTGCAAAAGTCACGGAATCAATTTTCTTTTAATAATTTTTTTCGCTTTCGTTGAAAAAAAAAAATCCATGATGGGGTATATTTTAATGAGAACTTTGTAGAATGTCTACATGATCAAACCATGGATGAGAAGATATAGTTGCATTTGTGTGAAGTCATATGATATAGTCCATAGAAGGAAGATGGATTATTGCAAGAAGACGACCATATTACAGAATAATAATTGTTTATTTAAACTCTATAGGTCGCAGAGGTGAAGGATATGCATTCACATAGGCACATAGAAGGATAGGCATTCATTAAATAGGCATAAAGCATATGCTAGCATTCACATATAGCATAAACATACATCATAAAGCATATAAAAACGTAGAAGCATAGACATAGGCATGCATATGTAGAGGTATATAGAAACATAGAAGAAGACATAGGAATTCACACAGGCATACATAAACATAGGCATATAGCTTAAAGTATTTACATGAGATTTACATAAAACAACCTGGTGCCTGCTAGGTCAACCGTAGATGTAGCCTACTAGGTCTCTCTACCTATATCAACTTTCCATGTAATATTAACAATAACATCCAATTGGCTATCTATCCAAGAGTATTCTAATATGAGTAGAAATAGCTTATTCGTGATGCATGTAGGAATTCTCATCTGGGCCACAATTCAATTCTTGAGCCATAGAGCTTGAGGTCTTTGATTCTTCACTACAATTGTAAAACCTTTGTGTTTTCTTACCCGAACGCTTGCTCCTCTCTTCATCCTCTCTTCACCCCGATTAGTGAGCAAAGACTTTATAGGCATATCTAAAAAGATTAAATCTTTTCTCCATCCTTGACCCTATGGACCTGGCAGTTTATTTGGTTCTCTTCGTGAAGTTTTTAGCCGATGGAGTGGCATGGAGGGCCCCACCTTCCACACTACCAATGACTTCATGATGATCTTCCTATGGGTCTGGTTGATATTTTTTGTTGAGGAGGAATTTCTTATGGTTGGTGTCAATAAGATATTGATCACCATGCAAGATGATCTGTGGAGTGTCTGGAACTTGAGCAGAACTTGAGAGACCACAACTGGCTGAATCCAACACCAATATCTACTTATCATGATTGCGAGGGCTAGTCAGCACATTAAAACATTGAGCTACCCATCAACAAATTGTGAATGCTCTTACACATCATCCTAGATAAAAAAATATTTAAAAAATAACTTTTGATTTAGATTTAAGAATAAACACACCCTACCTATTAATTTAAAAACGATGTATAATAAAGTTGCCAATTGCTAAAACTTCTCCAGAGCAAGATAACATCTCTACTTTTTTCCCCTCAAAATAAGTTTTCCTGATATCTTGAAAGTACAACTTTGGAACAATTTCGTCTTGGTCCCAGAGCATTCTGTGTGTTTGCATATCAAATATGTCACATTGTAAGATATCTCCCAATGTTTCAAAGTCTCCATGTGAATATTTTAAATGTATTTCACGATTTACAATGTTGGTGATTATCACTACACATCTTCTTTCACCACAACATTGGAAATGACAGACATTCATAGGATCAAGACTATGAATTCGTCCAAAAGCCACCACTTCATTCTTCTTATATAATACCACATCCATACCCGCTGTTAGGGTGAATACCTGTTTTATGTACAAAAATAGATAAGCAACTCAAAAAAAGACACAATAAATAATCATTGAGCTTATTATTACTTTAAACTTTAAACAATTAATACCAAAACATCTTAACCACCGTAAATCCTAAACTTTAAACATTTAATCCCTAAACCCTAAAACCTAAATCCTAAACTCCTAAACACTAAATTCTAAACCCTAAACCCTAAACCTTAAACTCTAAATCTTAAACCCTAAATCCTAAATTCTAAATCCTTAACCCTAAACCCTAACCCTAAAATACAACCAATCTGTTGGGAGATATATCCAATCTGTTGCACAAATAAATAATTTTCTTGATTTGTGCAACAGGTTGGATATACCCCCAACCTGTTGCTTATTGCACAAATCAAGAAAATTCTTGATTTGTGCAACACATTGGATATTATACCCCCCAACCTGTTGCTCAAGCAACAAGTTGGGGGATATATCCAACCTATTGCATAAATCAAGAAGATTCTTTAATTTTTGCAATAGGTTGGGTGCACCATTAATCTGTTCCACTTGCAACAAGTTGGGTAAAATATCTAACCTATTGCACAAATTTAAAAAAATCATTAAATTTTGGTTGTATTTTAGGGTTAGGGTTTAGGGTTTAGAATCTAGGGTTAAGGATTAAGGGCTTAAGATTTAAGATTTAGTGTTTAGGGTTTTGGGTTTATGATTATGGTTCTAGGGTTTAGGGTTTAGGGTTTAGGGCTAAGGGTTTAGGATTTAGGGTTTAGGGTTTAAGATCTAGGGTTTAGGGTTTAGGGTTAAGGATTTGGGATTTAGCATTTAGGGTTTAGGATTTATGATTATTGTTTTAAGGTTTAGGATTTAGGGTTTAGGTTTTAGGGTTTAGGGTTTAGGGTTTAGGGTTTAGTATATAAGGTCATGAGCTTAGAGTCTAGAATCTAGGATTTATGATCTGAAAATTAGGTTTTAGAATTTAAGCTATCGGGGTTAGGGTTTAAGGTTTAGGGTTCAGGGTTCAGGGATTAGAGTTGTTATATAAGTTTAAGAGCTTAGATTGTATAACCTAAGATTTAGGAAACTTTAGGATTTAAGATTTAGGGTGTAAGATTTAAGGTATATAGACTATATAAAATATGCATTCCAAAGTTTTTAGTTTAGATATATATAGACTATATATTATATGCTTTCCAAAGTGTTTTGTTTATATCCAATACTAGGTATGATCCTTTGCAAAGGTTTTACTTTACATAATTATAAGTCTACCTAGTCAAAGTATCCTATTGATTAGGGACAAGCACATAGGCTAAAAGCACACCGATTCATATTTTCTTAGATTCATGCTGCATGGTGTATTAAAAGTATGTGATAAGAAATATTCAGAAGAAATATGTATTCCATATCATGGATATCTGATGGTTGCTAAAGTAGAAAAATGATATGGATTCGATGATACTGTAGTTTTGAGTAAAGCCTTAAACAAAGTTTAAGGCTTTTGCAAAGTATTACATATTGTAACAAACATAAGCAAGTATGCTAAACCTCTTCCAGATCCTATGGTTTCAAATACCTACCTTACAAATGCATTAACTAATTCTTCATTCTTCAACTAACAAGTATTATACACATGGAAGAAAAGCATACATGCTAAAAGCACGTGTGTAAATTTTAATATTTCCTTATTTTTTAAATACCTATGGTTTCTATGGTTTCAAATACCTACCTTACAAATGCATTATCTAATTCTTCATTCTTCGACTAACAAGTATTATACACATGGAAGAAAGCATACATGCTAAAAGCACGTGTGTAAATTTTAATATTTCCTTATTTTTTAAATTATTTCAATTCTTTGATTGAGTACTTTTTAAAATTTGAAGGTTATTACTATATAATATACATAATTTTGAATGCTATTATTGTATAATATTAATAATTTATATATATTTATTTAAGTTTATACAATAATTACATTATATTTATATTATTTTTTAAGTTAATAATGCATATTTTTATTAAAACTAAAATTTAATATCTAGTTAATAGCAGGAAGAATATTGTAGAGATTTTTCACATTAAGAACTACCTTACAGATACATTCACTATTGAAGAATAAGTATTATATAAAGCACATATTTTCATTGTTATATTTTTTTAATTAATGTATTTATATAATATTTATATTAATTTATAGATTAACAATATATATTTTTGGCAAAATTATATTTTAATATTAGTTAATAAAAACTTATTATATTATGGAGTAAAAATATTATAAATGGATTTCTCATATTAATAAAGTGTCATGAGAAGAGCTTTTGGAGAGATTTATGGTTAAATTTTGTTTTGAAGTTGTTGTGTACACAATAGGTAGGGAGGTTTGAGTGGTTTTGAGGTTCAGAGAGAAATTTGTAATAGATTGTTTTGTAATTTATTTTTTTTGAAAAATTATTGGGTGGCCAATAGCCTGGGAGAGTTTGAGTTTGAGAGAAATTTGTGACAATAGGTTGTGAGAGTTTGAGGTAAAGAGGGAAATTTGTGGGAAAAAAGATTTAATGCAAAAAATGATTTTTTGAAGTTGTTGCGTACACAATAGGTTTTTGAGAAAAGAATCGAATTTGAAAAAAAAATGAAATTTACAAAAACTTGATTCTTAGAAGTTCTTGCGTATGCAATACATTAAAAATGAACTCACCTCTTGCAACATTTTGAAAATTTTGAGAATCCTGCAATAGGTTGATGAGAGGAGAGAAGCATGGAGTGTGAAAGAATGAACTTTGAATGAAAGAGAGAGTGAAGAACGTTCTACTTATAGTGAACCTAAAAGAACTAAAAAAACCTTAAAAACTAAAAAAAGTTGACTTGACCTAGAAAAGCTGACTTGCCCAAAAAGCTAGCCATTTCCTATAAAACTCTACTTCTCCTCATTCTCTCTTACAACTTTCCTCGAGCTCCTCCACCACCTCCCCACCTAGGCACTCCTTCTCTCCTTCCTCCTCAATGGCTGGAGGTTCTTTGCCATCCAAAAGCTGCTTTACCCACTTCGGGAATGGCCGTTGTTGTTGTGGTTCTACAGGCTCTTCTTCCTCTTCTTTATCTTGAATCCTCCCAAGCACCATTGGGGGAGTTCGGTCTGTTGTTGGTGATTGTACTGGATGGATATTCTGGTCTTGGTTGTCTGGGAAGGAAGCATCCTCCTCCATTTGATGTGGTTGTTCTGAGAAGACCACATCGCGACTTACTATTATCTTCTTGGTAACAGGGTTATAGAGAAAATAACCCTTTGCCTCTTCACTATAGCCCAAGAAAATACACTTCCAGCTCTTCGGCCCCATTTAGTCCTATTAGCATCAGGGACATGCACAAAACAGTCACATCCAAAAACTCTGAAATGTGCAGCTAAAGGTTTCTTACCAGAAAAGGCCTGTAGTGGAATCATCCCATTCACAGCCTTCGTGTAGCTATGATTCAGAATGTATACTGCCATGTTACATGCTTCAGCTAGAAAGTCTTTGGCAAATATTTCCCTTTCATCATACTCCTGCCCATTTTGCAGATGATGTGCATCTTGTGCTCTGCTACTCCATTTTACTGTGATGTATGTGGCGGGGGTTTCTGCCTCTTGATCCCATGACTTTTGCAGTAATTTTCAAATTCACTTGATGTGAACTCACCACCTCTGTCTGATCTCAACTTCTTCACCTTTCTCCCTGTTTCTTTCTCGACCATTACATGCCATTCTTTGAACTTACTAAAAGCCTCGTCTTTAGTCTTCAGGAAGTATATCCATATCCTTCTACTGTAGTCATTGATCAGCGTCATGAAATAGTAGGAACCACCCAAAGCTTCCGTCTCCATCTTTCCATAGAGTCTTTAGGAAAGGGCTGCCGATGCTACTTGCCCATCATGCAAGCTTCACATACATCAGGCAGATCTGTAATTTCTTGTAGGTTTGCAATCATTCCACTTTTATGCATCTCCTTTCAAGAACTAAGATTTAGATGACCAAACTTCTCATGCCACAGCTTAGTGTTCTTCACATCTACTTGAGCACTGAAAGTTGAGAGTTCGTAGATGTTGTTGTGCTGTGTACCTTTACCAACAACCTTCCCTTGAAGATCCAAAATCTGTGCACCATTCTTATCGAATTGAACTTTGAGAACCCAATCCATGATCGTAGAAATGGACAAGTTCCTCTTGATATCGGCACATAAAGAACATCGGACAACTATTTTACAACTCCATCTGACTTGATAGCAATCGTACTTTCTCCTTTTATTGGACATTTTGCATCATTGCCAACTACTACTAGGATGTCATTCCCTATCGGATGTAGAGAGGTAAACCAATCCTTTAGACTGGTCATGTGGTACAATGCACCACTGTCAATAATCCAAGGTTCCATCTACAGGTACATGAACTGCCTCCGTGCAAATCTCCTCAATTGCTATGAACAGCTCTACTGGTACTCCCTGTGCGCTATTGCTGGACTCTTTTTTTACTCCATTCTTCTCATCTGCAATCTTCTTCCAGCACTCATTCTGCTTGTGCCTTGCCTTGTTGCAATAGAAGCACTTGATCTTCTTCTTTCTCTTTTTATCATCAGAAGAAGATGGGTTACCAGAGTCCTTACCATTACTTTTCTTTGACCAGCATAGAAAGCCAAATCTTCTCAAGTCCTCGTCTTTTGACGCATCTACTCCTCCAGAAGCATCGCGCTGAAATCCTCAAAGTTGAGGGGTGGATTTCTGTTATGTGTATTCAGTGCCATAACAAGACCGTCGTACTTTGGTGGGAGAATCCATATGCACCTTCGTGCTAGATTCTCATTGGTGATGGTGATGCCAATTGCAGTCATCTGATCATGCAGATTCTTCACCCTAGTGATGAACTTCTCTGCCGCTTCAGACTCAGACAGTTTCTTGTTCACGAGTTGAGTCTCTAGATTTTGAATCTGCATCTGATTCGTGGTCTCATACTGATTTTTCAAGACCATCCATGCCTCCTCCGCTGTGGTGACATGTTGAATTGACGCCATGATAGAATCACTTACACTACATACAATAGAACACAACACATCTGCATTTCTTCTTGTCCACGCGAGAATCTCATCCGCAGTTGGTACTATCTATTGTCCTGCATTGGCTGGATCCGATCTCACAACCGGCTTCATGTCCACCCCAGTAGTAGTATCCCAAAGCTGCTTAGGATGGTCTTCATCTTGAACTTCTAGAGTGGATATTTAGTGCCGTCTAACTTTTTGCTTTCGTCGAACGGTGGGATTCGTAGTCTTGCGGGGTGGGCCATCTCTCACAATTTGCTCGCAAACAAAAACACGCTACCAAATCTTCTTGCTAGAGTCCAGGATCTAATACCATGTAAGAAAACAATACAACGTCTATGCTTAACAGATAACAGGATCTCGTATACAAGAGAGAAAAGCAGATAGTATGGAGAATCAAAATTTTGATTACTGTAGAGAACTGATACAATAGATGGCGTTGCCTCCCAACCGTGCGCTCCTGTGAGAGAAGCTTCGATGGCATGCTGGAAATAGTAGAGGACGGAGGCTGGATGCTAAGGAATCAGGGTTGTTGTAGCCAGTGATGAAATGGGCTTCACGGGCTTGCTCTTATATAGCCACCAGTCATAGTCAGTTAGACCCAATTGGGTGACTGACCCAGTCTGCTTAAAACGGCCCACTTTGGTCTCGAAATAGGCCACCAACCACACGATAGAAACAGTGCACAAAATAGAGCAACTAAGCTACGGTGTTCGTTCGGCCCACAGCCATCCGAGATCATCTGGGACTACTAACGGGCCTCGCAACCCAAGAGTGGGCTGCCCTAAGAAATGCTCTGTCTACCCTCAGTGTAGTCAGTTATGGGATTCCTTGCCACACTTGCATGTAGCCTAGTTGGCAGTGTGCCAACTTTGTCTAGCCATCAGGCCACACATGGCCCCTATCTGGTGTCAAAACCAGGACCTACCGGATAACCGAGTTACTCAAATGCCTTCTCCTCATATGGGGGGCTTACAAGTAGAGTTAGCTGGTTCCCGCGTAGTTCCACGATAGTGGAGGATTGATATCTAATAGTATTGATTGTGACATTGGTGGTTGGGCTAGCATTTGAGGCTCTACTATCTTTGCCCCAGTCTACCCAACAAATGGGTTTAGCAATTTTGTTGGGTCTGTCAATCCAAACCTTCCCATGATATTGGAAAAGGTTTCCCTTAATCTAGTTGTTGTTGTAGATGGGGCAAGAGAGTCGAGATCATTGGGGATGGAGTTTAGATCCACTGAGGCTCTAACAATGAATGGCTCACCCATGTCTTGACTCATGGACACTTCAATTCACATAGCGGTGATCCTTGAAAGGATTGAGAACCGACTTTTGAGCTTGCTGACTCTAAGGATGCCAAGCTAGGTATGAAGGTCGACAAGATGGTAGTTGAGGCACTGTCTTTAGGCTCAAGGTGAGCTTGTAGGAATCCTCTTGATCTCAAGATCATGTGTTTATTAGCACTGTTGAGGCCCCAATTCTAGGTTGAGTCTGCCTCGACAAGGAGTCAAGGGTTTTTAAGTTATTTCAATTCAATTTGCATGCAAATTTTATCATTTCTCGATGCTCAAGATCCCTAATTTTAGGTGGTAGATGACACTTATATCCCTACTTTTTCTTGATTTTTGTGTTCATAGAGGTATCCCTCTGGATAGGGGAATATAGCCCTATAGCACAATCTAGGGGCCAGTGGGATAAGCTAAGGCACCGACTCGACGAGATAGAGTTAAAGCACTAACCTAGTGAGATAGAATTAAAGTACTGACCCGGTGGGATAGAGTTCAAGCACCGCCCTGGCAGAATAGCAAGTTGGAGGGATGATGAGTATGGCTCCAGTCGGTGGGATAGACGGATGGCTCCAGTCGAAGGGATATGGCTATAGCACCGGTCAGCCCTCCTGTCAAACCATTAAGTTGGTAGGTGGGTTAGGTAGCTGACATATGTCAGTCAATGGGATAGGGACTAAGGTGATGGGTCAGCAGGATACCGAGCTATGGCAACGAGTCAGCGCTGAGGTGGGATAGGAACTCCTAGTTTTGCCGACTAGTTTTGATGATTTTTGGTGATTTTGAAGTTTTTTAAAATGTTTTTTTGTGATAGGGGGATGCTAAATACCTAGTCTACCTACTCAATGCAAAAAACAAGAACAACATTTGGATGGTATATGGGGTGTTTTGCAAAATGTGATAGGTTCTCATTCCACTTCAAGCATCACTTTTGGTGTTTTGTTTGGAGTTTGCTATAACATACACCTTAGCAATCCTCTAAACTATCTTCCTATTAATTCAAAATACTAAAAAACATCATCAACAAGCTCTAAATGATCCAAAATGCTTTTCAATAGAAAATGATAGCTTCTTCTTTTTCCTTCCAAAACTTACACTTCTTCACTCATTCCTCTCCTATGACTCCACTATCAATGCTCCTAGCTAAGCTTGAAGTAATGAGAAATGGATAGATGATGAGAGAAAGCAAGTACAATGCAAAAGCATACCTTGAACTCCCGACAGTGGTGCCAAAGATGTGTAGTCTCGACGGTGACTCACGTGTCATGGGGATGCTGAAGGAATGCCAATGGATCCTCCACTCCAAGCTACTCCTTGTGAGAGCAATGCAAGCATGAGTCATCCGCAAGTGTTACTCAAGTGGATCTCAGACTATTGCAATGTGTTTCCAAAGAAAGAGGGGAAGGGGAGATTGGAGAAGAGGGGGATGGAGTGGCAAACATAAAGGCACTACAAAGGAAACAAGAAAACACACAAAAACACTCTTGGAAGAGAAGAGAGAGCATGTATTCCAAACTTGTGCATCCAACAATGAAGACCAAAGTCAACCACTTGGCCGTTTATAAATGTCACCTTTTGAAGGGAGGGCCAACCCTAATCTCTTTACACCACTCACTTTTCAATAAACTTGGGCCCATATGGCTCCATGGCACAATCCTAGCTCATGGACGTGCCAATATCCACCATCAAATGACATTGCTACCTAATGTAGTTAACACTTACACATTTTCATTTCTCTGATGTGCCGAAATTGCTCATCAATGTAAAGTTTTGTTGAGGCTCCTGGTCTACCTCTATTGTAGCCTTCCCCTTGACAACCCTTTCTCGGGCATTTGTGTGCGTGGGTATGGGTACATGAGTTCGATGTTTTGAAGCTACTTGAGTGGTCTCTCGCAATCAGGTTCTATCATTACTCAAATCCTATAGCAAAGCCATGTCCATCTGTAGTCAGTTCCCACTCTCATAGATTTCTCACCCTATAAGCTCTTGGACACCTTTTGCACTCATGCCCTTACTTACTCCATCAATTGTGCCACACAAAGGATCTCCATCTTTGTGCTCCTAGCCTCTGATAAAAAGAAGATCATCTTCATCTTTGAATTCATTATATTGGGCACCAAAATTGCCTGGTATTTATCTTTTGTAGAGAGTAAATACTATGATTTATATTCTTATAAGGTAATTGAGAAGGCCATGTCTCAAGTTGTTGCTACAAAATAAGGAGATCTCTAGGCCACAATTGTGAGAAACTTTGCATTAGCTCAAATCTATCCTCATCTCCTTTTGTGTAAGGTGCCACACAGCAACACCATGCAAGGTGGGAGCTAAGTCAGATGATGGAGGGGAAGGAGATGGTGTGATTTGGTAGGGGGGGTGACTATGTTTAGGAGTAAGCCATTGAAGCTTGCTCATCAGAGCGCATGGCTAGGAAGCGATTGCCATCTCCCCACAATGTTGCACAAGCATATATGCATGGGAACCTTGGCCAGGTTTGGTGGCCAAGGTTCCCACTTTATTCCCACTTGCTTTGTCCTTTGTACTCCAAAGAATGCCCTCTCATCTACAAAGAGGTGATTCGTCACTAGATATCCAAGCCCTTGAATGACCGGATGGAGAGGGGGTATTTCCCATCTCCAATGGCACATAGATGGGCCCAAGTCTAGCATCTAAAAATGTGGGGCGTACCATGGGAATGCTCTCCAAATAAGCATTATCCAATAATTTCCAAAAATATGCCAATTCTGCATTGTGTGGTAAAGCACCCTTTGGCTACCAAATGCTTGATGACTCACCATGATGACTAATAGATGGTCCCATTGCTAGCTAGGCTAACGAGTAGGTGTAGTCACACCATTCTAACTCAGTTTAGCTAGGTTGGCTTCCCATGCCATGCCATATCCCCTTTTTGTCCCTCTTGGTCATTAAGGCTAAAACCAGAAGGTAATTCTTTCCACACATGAAGTCACCATTTAATCAATTGGAGAAGAAGAGCACAATCATGCCATGAAAACGACAGCAGACTGGGTACAATCTCCCCCCCTAGATGAGTGGCTCACACTTCCTCATCTAGAGTATTTATGATATTTCATAAAAGCACCAAGGAGCCAAAATTATCCCTGTCATCCAAAAATGAGGGATTTGCTTTACATAGCCATCTTAGGGCCCAAAATGAATTATGTCCACAACAAAATATATTGCTCAAACCTGCAATAATAAACACTACTACACACGCATCCTATTGCGACGTTTACGTATCGACGATTAGCGCCCGCTTAGCGTTAATCGTCGGTATAAAAATTGGGTGTCGTAAATTGTCGCTATATAGCGACTTTTAATAAGCGTCGCTATATAGCGACGTTAGTACAAGTCGCTATATAGCGACTTTTAAAGGTCGCTATATAGCGACCTTAGTAAAAGTCGCTATATAGCGACTTTTACTAAGGTCGCTATATAGCGACACTGAGACTATATTATAGCGACGTTTTACAGAGAGGTTTTTTTTTTTTTTAAAGCCTTAAAATTTATTTTCTTCCAATGACAAAATTTTTTAAATTTTCATACATGTTTCAGCTCATAGAGAAATAAAAAATGAGAGCATGTACATCAAGCCTTTGAAGCTCATATATTCATGTCCAAGTTGGAGATGAGAAAAATCAAATTAAATAAGAGCATTTACATCAACTGTTTCATCTTGAGCCAAGTCTAAGGCACCAAGCAAGTCTATCTCCAACTCTATACCGAGTTGATCTCCTATATCATCATCGTACTCTAGCATCGTACGTTCACCTAAAAGTATTTGATCATCTTCTTCAATTAAGCTTAAGTGTGGTGATTGATCTTGACGATTGTTGTCTTCCTCGTCAATATCGTGATCTCCATCCTCCTCCCGTGCGATGTCATTATGCGCATCTTCCTCTTGCCTCATATGGTGATCTATATCTTCTTCGCTAGATTCATCAATTGGATCCGGATTTGGTAGTGGCATCTCCATATCCACATCTCGATCTTCAAAAATCTGCTTACTTCGTGATGCAACTTGGATCACGTACCACCATCTTGGATCAGAACGATCCGGATGAAAAACCACCTATATTGAAGATGAAAAATCACGTGCCAAATGTCGTCAATTATATATATATCAATGGACTTAAAAAACGAAAGCTTCGACTAATTAAATCATTAGTATGCACCTGCTCACAGTGCTCGGGAAGAACAAAAGTATCACTTTCATCGGTCCAATGTTTGGTGGAGTCTATTGCAAAGAGACCGCTACCATCTTTTCTCACAGTTGCATGGGGACCGTTGTAAGTAGTTCTAAACCATTTTACATCAAGAATGAAAATAGTAAATCGTCTGAGATCAATTTCATAGATGTCGCGTATGGTTCCACAATAATCCAACTGTGAGGAGAGAAGATTGGTATCCGAAGCACTTGCTCGGCTATCTTGTGTGAAGTTAGCCATGACTCCACAATCATACGTGACTCTCTTTGAATCGATGCGTTCTATGTGAAAATGTCGTCCATATGACCATAATGCACTGTACTTTTTGTACTGTAAAAGAGCATCATTAAAACAATGAAGATGCACCTATTTTATAGCATATATTGCCACAAATAATTACTTAATTACATCAAGAGATAAGAAACTTACATGCACCATACATCCAGATGATAACTCCCGCTCGCGCTCGTTTATTGTCTCTCCATCACGTTCGGCTTTACGTATAGCTAGTTGTAGCCAATCAAGTGACATGTGAGTAGGGAGAAGAGCCAGATCTCGTGGATATGGTTGTGATCGCCTGTACATTACTCTGAATCTTGTCCTTGCATTTATTCTTTCTGCTTTGGCCACTTCATATCTCTCAATCCACTTCTGCATCTCAGGGCTATTGAGGATACAAAACTTATTGAATTTCTCCATTTGCTCTTCGCTCATCTTTCTTTCAATCCCTTTTCCTTGGGGGACCTCGCCAATGATGCGATCATCATCCTTGTTGTGCCAAGCTTGCGGCATATCAGGATCCGTGGATGCAAGAAACTCTGTGATATATACTAATGAGTCTTGCACAAGCCATCCCTCTGCCATGCTTGCTTCTGGTCTTGCTCTTTGTCTTACAAACCCCTTTAAAGTTTTCATAAACCGCTCGAGAAAAAACATCCATCGATTATGAACGGTACCTGCCATAGCCACCTCATCAACTATGTGCACAAGCAAGTGGACTTGAGTTGTCATAATGCTTGAGGGAAAGTGCTTCTCAAGCAAGCATACGGCTTCGATGGATTCCACCCTAGCCTTCTCGATGCTCGATATAGAGATCTCTTTTTGAGATATCCACCTATTTCACATGTCCATGCATATGTAAGATATTTGAGATATCCACCTATTTCACATGTCCATGAAGAAAATAGATAATGCGAATTGATAGTAAGCATGCCTCACAATACCACAGATCTTGAATATAGCATTTCTAACATCTTCTTGTAAGCACCCTTTTATTGTAATTGGAAGGATGAACTATCAAAGCAACAATGAAATCATGTCAACAATATAACATAATAATAATTACGCTAATGCATCACTATTATCGGTACACTAATTCTACTTAGAATACCTGTAAGACCTTGTGCCAATCATGGGACTTGAGGCCACTAAGCTTATTGTCCTTTGAAAATGCTCCTTTCAAGCAACGCATGTACCCTGTCGGTGTTTGAAAAGAGGCAATGTCTGCCTTGATCGCTGCCTCCTCCCTCGTAGAGAGGATCCACGTTGCTTTCGGGAGGACAACTTTTCCTGAAGCATGCACTTGGGGCCACAAACGAGACATCCTATTCATAGCACGCAAGTCTTCTCGCACTCCTCTCGAGTCCTTGGAACCAACCAAGTGTGCCCAAATGGTAGCCCCCACATTCTTAAAGATATGCATGGGATCCAAGAGATGATTGATTTGTAACTGACCCCAATAAGGAAGCTCGTGAAAGATCGATAGCCTCTTCATACCAGGAGGAGGTTCCTCTCCATTCTCCCTCCAAGCTTGAATCCAATCACTTGCTTTTAAATATGATGGTGGTGGATCAAGCTGACCTCCACGTGCGAGATGGTCGAGCGGAAGGTATCGAGCATGACCTTCATAAACATTTTTCCTCATGTGTTTGGAGTAGCGTGCAAGCGATTTCAGAGCGGGTCCACAAACAGGACAAGCATGGTACCCACTTGTAGCAAGCCCTGCACGCGTGCATGAATATGTTAGTACAAGACATGCGTGCAAAAGAGAGTAAAAAAAGCATAATCCCTCATTGTACATGTAAAGACATAACCACGTACCTGCGCACTCTCCATATCCTGGGTAGTCATGCATGGTCCACATCAAGATACCCCTGACGGAAATATCATTGGTATGCCTAGGAGCTCTGGAAATATCAAAGACCTGCACTCCTCTCCATAATATCTGTAACTCCTCTATCAAAGGTGCCATGTACACGTCCATGTTTCTTGCCTTGTACTTTCCTGGCACAAGCAGTGCAAGCATGAGGTGTCCCTTTTTTATTGTTATCCATGGTGGGATATTGTAATTCACCACGACTATGGGCCATGTCGACCAAGATGTCCAGCGTAACCCGAAAGGATTCACGCCATCCATGGCTAGCCCAAGATGTAAGTTGCGTGGCTCTCTCGCAAAGTCCGGCCACTGATTATCTATGTGCTTCCAAGCCGCACAATCTGCGGGAATCCTCAATGTGTGATCAGTGGACCGATGAGATGCATGCCATGTCATCAACTCCGCTATGGATTTGCATCGAAACATGTGTTGTATTCTTGCAATGATGGGAAAGTGTCTTAAGACCTTTACCGGTATCCTCTCACCCTGCAAGTCATCTCTATATCGTTGTTCCCCACACTTTGGACAACTAGCCAAATCTCCATGCTCACGACGAAAGAGAATACAATCATTACGGCAAGCATGGATGGTATCATAATCCATACCCACCATTGTTAGCATCTTTTTCGCTTCATCTCTTGATGCGGGCATGGTATTTGGTGCAGGCAACATCTTTTGGAGCAACCTATGACAAAGACACTATCCAAATGATGATTCTCAAAACAAACAATATCTAAATAATGAGTCAATCAAATTAATGCAAGGGCTAACCTCATTAAGGCCGAGACACTTGTATCCGACCACCCATACTGTACTTGTAGATTCAAGATTGAGAGACAAGCACGTAGTTTAGACATCCTGGCACCCTCGTACAATTGTGTTGATTGCAACTCTCGCATTTTCACCTCAGACTCTGACATCACGTGTACGTGGGATGTAGTGCCCCTAAAAATGGAATCCATCATGTCGACCATACCCTCGTCGTCATCTGGGAGACTATAGTCTTGTTGAAAGTGAGAAGGTATATGTGTACCCTCGTCACCCTCGTCATCCTGTCATAAGCTCATTCGTGTAAATAGAAGATCTTCTAATTCCAGGTATACAATAAGATTGCGAACTTAAATAGCTTTGACTTACCGATGATCCATCAACATGTGCAACACCAACGGGGGGTACTGGTTCCGGCTCCTCCCCATACATCCGCAAGTGGCGCATGATAATACGATGTTGATGTCGTACTTCTCGCTTGCAATGAGTGCAATGACAATATAACCTCTCCGTAAGCCACTTCGTGCTCCCGGGCGTTGGCGCATCATCGGATGAGCTTCCACTCGTCCCTTCCATCTACACTTATAAAACCAAAACATAAGCATGAAGAGGAGATGTACACAATTATGAGCATAGCATGTTTAATTTGAGCTTCTCTTGAGGCTATATAAAAAGAATGACATCGCTATATAGTAAGGATTGAAACAAAAAATCCTATATAGTAAGGCTGTGTAGTAAGAGGAGATATTGACAATTATAGGCATAGCATGTTTGAGTCACAAGAGGCCTCATTAAAAAACAAACAGTAAGCGTCGCTATATAGCGACGCTCTGTTCCGTCGCTATAGCGACGATTTTAATTGAAAGCGTCGCTATATAGCGACGCTGTGGGTTAAAACCTAAAACGCCGAAACCTGCGGCGTTTTGCTCAAAGCTTTCCTAATCTCTAAACTAAGCTCTCCAAAATCTCCTCCCACCTATTTTCACTGACCTCCCATCTATTCCAAGCAACCTCCTACCCTATTTCCCACTCCTCACCCTCCTCCTACCTCTTGTGCACCCTCTCTCTCCTTTTTCCCTCTTTGGTTTCCAGAAAGAAAGTTCTTCAAAAGGTGAGTTTTTTTCAACAATGTAGGTTGTTTGTTTGTTAGCTTTGGTTTTGTGAGTGTTTCTACTTGTATTGCTAAAGTTTTAAACTAGTTTTCATGCTTGATTAGAAAGGATTCAAACAAAAAACGAAATTTCAAGAAAGAAAGAAAGAAACTCACCTCTTCTTTATGTATTTCTCTTCCTTCTCTTCTCCTCAATCTCCTCCTTTCCTTGTCTCCTCAATCTTCTCTTTCCTTGTCTCCTTTCAAGAAGTTGCTTTTGTGATCTCCTCTTTCCACTAACATCTTATTTGAAAAAATGGGTTGTTTTCTCTCTTTTGTAGGGCCAGTCCACTACACCGAGCGGGACATAGTCTCTCTTTTGTGGGCCCAGTCCACTACACCGAGCGGGACATACTTTTACAGGTAAGTGCTTCCTCTTCTTTCCATTTAAGCTTTTTGTTATTTGCATTTGCCTACAGCTAGCGCCTTAAGCACTAGCTGCAGTGATGGGCGTTGGAACCCTCTCTTCCCCCTTCTCTTTTTCTCATTTTCCCCCTTCTCTTTTTTCCCTCTTCTCTTATTCTCTCTTTCCCCCTCTCTCTTTTCCCTTCTCTCTTTCCTTTCCCCCTTATTCTCTATTTCCGCATCCCTCTTATTCTCTTATGCTTATGCTTCTCTCATTCCGCATAAGCTCCTCCTCTATTTCCGCATGAGCATAAGCATGAGCTTATGCTTATGCTTATGCATAAGCATAAGCATAAGCTCATGCTTATGCTCATTCATGAGCATGAGCTTATGCGTAAGTTTCCGCAAGAGCTTATGCTGAAATAGAGAATGAGAGAAGCATATGCTTCTCTCATTCTCTTTTTCCGCATAAGCTCCTTCTCTCATTCCGCATAAGCTCCTTCTCTTTTTCCGCATGAGCATAAGCATGAGCTTATGCTTATGCTTATGCTTATGCTTACGCTTATGCATAAGCATAAGCATAAGCTCATGCTTATGCTCATTCATCCGCAAGAGCTTATGCGTAAGTTTCCGCAAGAGCTTATGCGTAAGTTTCCGCAAGAGCTTATCCGCAAGTTTCCGCAAGAGCTTATCCGCAAGTTTCCGCAAGTGCTCCTTCTCTTTTTCCGCATAAGCTCCTTCTCTTTTTCCACATGAGCATAAGCATGAGCTTATGCTTATGCTTATGCATAAGCATAAGCATAAGCTCATGCTTATGCTCATTCTTCCGCATGAGCTTATGCGTAAGTTTCCGCAAGAGCTTATGCGGAAATAGAGAATGAGAGAAGCATACGCTTCTCTCATTCTCTTTTTCCGCATAAGCTCCTTCTCTCATTCCGCATAAGCTCCTTCTCTATTTCCGCATGAGCATAAGCATGAGCTTATGCTTATGCTTATGCTTATGCTCATTCATCCGCAAGAGCTTATGCGTAAGTTTCCGCAAGAGCTTATCCGCAAGTTTCCGCAAGTGCTCCTTCTCTTTTTCCGCATAAGCTCCCTCTCTTTTTCCGCATGAGCATAAGCATGAGCTTATGCTTATGCTTATGCATAAGCATAAGCATAAGCTCATGCTTATGCTCATGCTTCCGCATGAGCTTATGCGTAAGTTTCCGCAAGAGCTTATGCGGAAATAGAGAATGAGAGAAGCATATGCTTCTCTCATTCTCTTTTTCCGCATAAGCTCCTTCTCTCATTCCGCATAAGCTCCTTCTCTATTTCCGCATGAGCATAAGCATGAGCTTATGCTTATGCTTATGCTTATGCATAAGCATAAGCATAAGCTCATGCTTATGCTCATGCTTCCGCAAGAGCTTATGCGTAAGTTTCCGCAAGAGCTTATCCGCAAGTTTCCGCAAGTGCTCCTTCTCTTTTTCCGCATAAGCTCCCTCTCTTTTTCCGCATGAGCATAAGCATGAGCTTATGCTTATGCTTATGCATAAGCATAAGCATAAGCTCATGCTTATGCTCATTCTTCCGCATGAGCTTATGCGTAAGTTTCCGCAAGAGCTTATGCGGAAATAGAGAATGAGAGAAGCATATGCTTCTCTCATTCTCTTTTTCCGCATAAGCTCCTTCTCTCATTCCGCATAAGCTCCTTCTCTATTTCCGCATGAGCATAAGCATGAGCTTATGCTTATGCTTATGCTTAAGCATAAGCATAAGCATAAGCATAAGCTCATGCTTATGCTCATGCGGAAATAGAGAAGGAGCTTATGCGGAATGAGAGAAGGAGCTTGTCATGAGCTTATGCGCAAGTTTCCGCAAGAGCTTATGTGCAAGTTTCCGCAAGTGCTCCTTCTCTTTTCCGCATAAGCTCCTTCTCTTTTTGCGCATAAGCTCCTTCTCTCATTCCGCATAAGCTCCTTCGCAAGTTTCCGCATGAGCATAAGCATGAGCTTATGCATGAGCTTATGCTTATGCTTATGCATAAGCATAAGCATAAGCTCATGCTTATGCTCATTCATGCTTATGCTTATGCTTATGCTTATGCTCATGCTTATGCTCCTTCTCTATTTCCGCATGAGCATAAGCATGAGTTTCCGCAAGTTTCCGCAAGTTTCCGCAAGCATAAGCATAAGCTATCCGCAAGTTTCCGCAAGAGCTTATCCGCAAGTTTCCGCAAGTGCTCCTTCTCTCTTTCCGCATAAGCTCCTTCTCTTTTTCCGCATGAGCATAAGCATGAGCTTATGCTTATGCTTATGCATGAGCATAAGCATAAGCTCATGCTTATGCTCATTCATGTCCATGAGCTTATGCGTAAGTTTCCGCAAGAGCTTATGCGGAAATAGAGAATGAGAGAAGCATATGCTTCTCTCATTCTCTTTTTCCGCATAAGCTCCTTCTCTTATTCCGCATGCAAGTTTCCGCAAGTTTCCGCATGAGCTCCTTCTCTTATTCCGCATAAGCTCCTTCTCTTTTTCCGCATAAGCTCCTTCTCTATTTCCGCATGAGCATAAGCATGAGCTTATGCTTATTCATGAGCATGAGCTTATGCGGAAATAGAGAATGAGAGAAGCATATGCGGATCTCATTCTCTTTTTCCGCATAAGCTCTTTCTCTTTTTCCGCATAAGCTCTTTCTCTTTCTCTTTTGCGTGAGCATATGCGGAAATAGAGAATGAGAGAAGCTTATGCTTCTCTCCTCCTCTATTTTCGCATATGCGGAAACATGAGCATAAGCTCATGCTCACCCATGAGCATAAGCATAAGCTCATGCAGAAAAAGAGAAGGAGCTTATGCGGAAATAGAGAATGAGAGATGCTTCTCTCCTTCTCTTTTTCTGCATAAGCTCCTTCTCTTTTTCCGCATGAGCATAAGCATGCGGAAACTCATCCTTCTCATGCTTATGCTCATGCATGTGCATGAGCTTATGCTTTAGTTTCCGCATAAGCTCATGCACATGCGTGAGCTTATGCGGAAATAGAGAATGAGAGAAGCATAAGCTCATTCTCTATTTCTGCATAAGCTCATTCTCTATTTCCCACTCTATTTCCCCCTTCTCTCATTTCCCCCTTCTCTCATTCTCTATTTTCCCTCATCTCTTTCCCTTTCTCTCATTCTCTATTTCCTCGTTCTCATTCTTTTCTTTCCTTTACATCTTCTTTCCCTCTTATCTTTCCCTCTTCTTTCCCTCTTTCCTTTCCCTCTTCTTTCCTTTCCCTCTTCTTTCTTCTTGCCTATGCCTATGCCTATGAGAATGCTCATGTTTGTTTATTTGTTTTCTGTTTTCGTGTTTGTGTCTATGTTAGACATGGGATCACGTCGCTCATCAGACGAGTACGGACAGCCTCGCAGGAGGAGAGCTCACGATCTATATGCTCCAGAGGACTTTGATTCCTCTCAGGCGACTACCCCGAGGACTACCCCTGGTCCGACTCCTCTCGGTCCTAGCACTGTGACTACCCCTGGTCCGACCCCTCTTCCACGTAGCACTGCGACTACCCCTCAGGGGACTCCTTTGCTAGCCGCGCATGGCTTTGTTGGGACTCCCGACGAGTTTGTAGCGCAGATGAGCGATGAGGAGGCAGCAAGATTCTTCTCTCTGCTCTCTCAGAGGACCTCCGCAATTCCTTCCCCTACACCGACGGGTGGACGTACAGCCCAGCCATCCCCTCGCGCCCCTTCGACCGCGGGATCATCACCTGCGCATGCCTCCCGCAAGGGAAGGAAGAGTAGGATGGGCGGCTCATGTTGTGCTGACTCAGGAGATGTAGACGAGTCAGCACACTCACGCTCCTTTAGGTCTCCACTTGGTCCGGAGACACAGTATCAGTCAGGTCCCTTTCCCTCTCCTACTCCCACAGCTACTCCTCGATCCGAAAGCGGTCGCACAGCTTCCACTCCTTCAGACTCTGCTACCGTCAGTCCCCCTTACTCATCAGGGGATCTCTCCTATCAAATCACATCTGCCGGAGAGATAATAGAAGACAAAAAGGGCAAAGCAGTGATGGCCGCCATGAGGCAGTTGATGAGTCATCACTTCAAGAGCGGCATAAATATCGATTGGCGGTATCAAGATGGCCAAAAGAAGCAGGCGGTGATCGATGAGTTAAAACTCAGATTTCCTAATCCGCCAAATGTGGAGTTTAATAACAGTTATATGCTCGAGCGCATGGGTTTGGTCCTAAAGCATCGTAGATCAACCATGCGTACTTCCATTACAAAGGGGTTGTCTAAACCCAGCTGGGCAGACAAAGCTGATTGGAAGTACTTCAAGAAGCAACATAGGGACCATCCTGAAATGTTCGAGGGTCAGAGGAGGGCTGCGAAGAGACGGCTGGATGTCGTAGGTACTTCGCACTTTGGTGCAGGTGGACGGTATGCGTTCGAGGCAACCGTGGTAAGTTTACTTCTTTCCATTTAATGTATTGTTCTATTTGTTTTACTTACATATTACATGCACTTTAGCTAACTCTAACTCTCGTAAATTGGATCCACAGCAAGCTGCGATGGGTCGTCTTCCTACGGATGTAGAGACGCGGTGCGCATTTCGGATAGGAACCAAGCCGTGGTTCATTGAGCAAGAGGCAATGGGAGCGACAGTCGATTGGGCTGAGGTGGCTGCTCGCACGGTATAAGTTTACTCCTGCTTGTAATCTCACTTTTTAATTTAAGTTCCAATCTAATTTTCGATTTATATGGTTCACTCTCAGGGTCAAAGCTCAAGCGTCCCATCATCAGAGACGAGCGATCAACAGGGGCAAGGATCGGACGCAGGTGCCGATGACGAAGGAGAAGACGGAGGTGTCGGGGACGAGGGAGAAGATGCAGGTGCCGAGGACCAGGGAACAGCCGAACAAGACGATTCAGATTCGGATTCGGATTAGTAGTGGTAGTAGCATTTTTCATATCCGCTCGTTAGAGCCATTTTGTATCGCCCTTTCACAGGGTAATTTTGTTTCAAACACAGTTGTATATGTATATGCATTTCTTCCTCATCGTTCACAAGAACAATTTTGTATCACCCTGCAAGCAAGGGAAATTTTGTTATAAAAAACTTTCTTTTGTAATTACAAAAAAAAAAAAAAGGTTAGTGGGGCTAAACAGGGCTTCCTTTTGGCCCTGTTTAGCCCCACTAACCATTTTTTTTACCTTCTGTTAATCGTCGCTATATAGCGACGTTTACCAGTGTCGCTATATAGCGACGATTAACAGAGTCGCTATATAGCAACGTTTACATCGTCGCTATATAGCGACGTTTATATCATCGCTATATAGTGACGTTTACATCGTCGCTATATAGCGACGATTAACAGCGTCGCTATATAGCGACGGTTTATAGCGACGCTCCTTTTTCGACGATTTTAACGACTTTTATAGCGACCTTTGCGCCCGTGAAAAAAAAAAATTTTAATGTAAAAAGTGTCGGTATTTCCATCGGAAAATGGCCTATGCCTTGTAGTGAAAACAAGTACAAAATTGGCCCATGGCCATATATAATGTGTTGTGCAACACCTGGATTGGTACCCTCGCACTAACTCCAATCCTCGCTATGAGATCCATCACCTATACTCAAGCCGCCAATTTCATTAGTTATTAACAATCGATTGAACGAATCACCGAATCAATCGATCCCAGCATAACCGTGCTCAAAGCACAATAATCAAGCACAATACCAATAACACTAGCGACATCAGTATTAACATGGAATCACCCACAATACCGACCATCTAGCATGGCAAAACACAAGCTAGTTAGGCATCCCCAACTAACCACACAAAGTATCCACTAGGACCCCCGCCGCGTCCGTTGCCCTCCTATGGAGTACTTTGCCATAGTCACACTTGACTAAAGTAATAATATCCAAAGCAAAATATATCAAAAAATATAATTTTTATAACATCCCTCTTGCTTAGATTGCAACTGACCTCAGTTGTGTGTTTGAATCGCTCAGGCATCCACTGAGCATCATCTCTTGGATGATTCTTAAATTTGAGCAAGTATTTAATATAGACATTTCCTTTTCGGGTCAAGGTTTGTTGATGATCAATAATGCATTCAGGCTCTAGAATTTTTTCTTCACCAACAATCAATGAGGCCTCTTCATAGATAAGATGAATAGGTAAAGGTCCTTTGAAGGGCTTTAAGAGGCTGATATGGAAAGCATTATGTATTTTCCAATTATCAAGTAATTCAAGCCTGTAAGCTAGATCATTGATTTTCTGAATCACCTTGAATGGTCCATAAAAACGTGGGGACATCTTGATTACTGGCCATTTCTCAACACTCTTCAACCTTCTTTTCTCAATCCGAAGAAGTACATAATCGCCTTCTTTAAAAAGCATGTGTTTTTGTTTCTTATTAGCTTGTTTTGTGTACTTCTCTTGAGCGATTGCAATGGCTTCTCGAACCTCTTTGAGAATATTTTGATAGTCATGGGTAAATGCATCTGTTGCTTCCACTCTATGGGTCAATCATGTGATAGGAATAGGTAAAACCTTCCCATAGATAATCTCAAAGGGTGCTCTTCCAGTTGCAGAATGAGAAGTATTATTATAAGCAAACTATAGAGATGAATGTATTTGTCCCAAGTCTTTGGTTGGCTTCTCACATAAGCTTTTATCATATCCAGAATAGTATTATTTGTAACCTCAGTTTGTCCATTCAATTCTGGATGAAAAGCTGATGAGAAGTCTAATTTAGTGCCTAGATTATGAAATAATGTAGTCCAGAAATTACTGTAAAACTTTGAATCTCAATAATCTTTGGCAAGCCATGATGAACAAAGATATGCTTGATGAATAAATGTGCAACTTGTTGAGCTGTTAAAATTTTCTTACATGGGATGAAATAAGCTTGCTTACTAAAGCGATCTATTATCGTTCGAATCATATCATTTTGATTCGTTGTAGTAGGAAAGCCTGTTATGAAATCCATAGATATTTGTTCCCAAGGTTGCATAGGAATAGGCAAAGGCATAAGCAATCCTGGGGTCTTTCCTTTGGAACTCTTGATCTTCTGACAAGTGATGCATTCGGCTACAGACTTAGCCACATCTTTTCTTATAGTAGGCCAATGAAATTCTCTTGCTATCGCTTGTAAAGTGGCAGTCACTCCCCTATGTCCCATACATGGTGGTTGGTGCATTTCCTCCATTACAATTTGTCTAAAGGGTCGAGTGATGCATAATTTCTTTTGATAAAAGAGGTATCCATCATTGCATGAATAGTCCAACATAGGATTCCAATCGTTATTCTCTAATTTTTTCCACTCATCTCCCACCGACGGAAGCGGACGGAACTGCAGTTCTGTCACGCAGTTCCGCGCGCAGTTCCGGCGCGCTTCGGATGGGGAGGCTCATCCTGGAAGTTCTAAGGCTCCATCTCAGGAGGCCTTTGGTACAAGGGAGCGCCCCTTTGACACGATCATCGAGCCGGAGTTGTGATAATAGAAAAGTCTGGGATTATACGTGCCAGCTCGACGAAGTTCAGGGAGCCTTGATGGAAGTTCATGTTGGAACTCAAAGAAGTCTGGATCCCCTTGATAAGGGTTCTTCATACCTTCACAAGGCTGGGTCTCTACAGCAGTGATGTGATTAATACTTGGCTTTCTGCTAAGAGCATCAGCAACTACATTTTTCTTTCCAAGTTGATACTGAATCATGGGCTGAAAAATCTATATAAATGATGCCCACTTGCAGATGTGTCTATCAGATATTAGTGGCTGAGTCAACAAATGCTTGATACTTTGCTGATTAGTTTTGATAAGAAACTCAGCTCCCATCAAATAATGTTTCCACATTCGTAAAGCATGCACAACAACGGTTAATTCTTTATCATATGTTAGTTATAATTGCATTCTGCTGGTTTTAATTTTCAGCTCTCATATGCTATTGGATGTCCATCTTGCATAAGTACAATTCCATATCCACTAGCATCGGTTACAACTACAAAGAATGGTCTAGAGAAATCGGGTAGTTGCAACACAAGAGCTTGTGTGAGAGCTTCTTTCAAAGCTATAAAAGATTTATCTTGACGCTTAGTCCATAAGAAATGCTTAGCTTTTCTAAGAA